>NC_134566.1:8436568-8573091 GCF_025594145.1 Primulina tabacum
CAGATTTTCAGTACTTCAGTGTTCATTTAAAATAAATTATGGAATTATGCATGTTAGTTACGTATGGGTTATGTTGGAACAGTATGCCCCATAGACGCATTTTAGAGCGCAACAGAGAGGAGGAGCCTCGCCGAGAGGACAGGGAGGAACGTAGACCGGAGGGAGACCTACCACCCGCACCGGACACGAGTGCCCAGATGTTAGCTGGGATGGCACAGTTCTTCGCACAGTTTGCGGGGAACAATGCCGCAGCCGTAGCCGCAGCCGCAGCCAGGCCGACAGGGCCCGAGGCTGTTTATGAGCGATTCATGAAGATGCGTCCGAAGGAATTCTCTGGGACATCTGACCCCATGGTTGCCGAGGGATGGATCAAATCCCTCGAGGTTATCTTCGAGTTCATGGAGCTGGGAGACGCAGACCGAGTCCGGTGTGCCACCTACCTGTTCACTGGAGACGCCCGCTTATGGTGGGAAGGAGCTTCGGTAGCCCTGACCTTGGCTTCACTTTCTTGGACCCGCTTTACGGAGGTTTTCTACTCCAAGTATTTTGCTGAGGAGGTTCGCACCAGGCTGACCACCGAGTTCATGAGCCTGAGACAGGGGGATATGACGGTTACGGAGTTCATCCGTAAGTTCGAGAGGGGCTGTCACTTTGTGCCCCTGATCGCGAATGATGCCAGAGCCAAGCTGATGCACTTCCTGGTGGGTTTACGGCCGATCTTGCGCCGGGATGTTAGGGTATCTGACCCTGCTACTTATGAGATTGCCGTCTCCAAGGCCTTAGCCGCAGAGCAGGATCTGCGGGATATCGAGAGGGATCGCATGGGCAAGCGCCCAGTCCAGGCACCGCACCGCCCTCCTCCTCATCAGCACCAGCAGCAGAATAAGAGGCCTTTTCATGCACCGCCCAGGAACCGAGGCCAGCAGCAGCGGGGACGCCCAGCCCCGAGGACTAGGGAGCACCCAGTCTGTCCTAGGTGCTCACGTCGCCATCCTGGAGCATGTATGGCTGGCTCAGGAAAGTGTTTTAAGTGTGGCAGTCCAGACCACATGTTGCTGCAGTGCCCTCAGAGGAATCTGCCTACCCAAGGCAGAGTTTTTGCTCTCCATGCCGCGGAAACCAACCCGGAGACTATGTTGTTGACAGGTACCTTTAAACTTTAAGTTATTCTTCGAATTTCAGCATTTTGGGAATCGGGATTTAGATTTTTGAACTTAGAACTGTTATAGGATTGCATGCTCTACTCAGATTTATTTAAGTGGAATTAAGCTAGAGGAACCTTGACCTTTGCATGTCTATAAGTTTAGATCTTGTAGTGGGATTCAACTTAGAGCTCCGCTCTTTCAGGGAGAATTTTTATATCTGGTTCCGCCACCAAGGCCTTGATAGATTCAGGGGCCACTCACTCGTTTATTTCGGAGGTCTTTGCAAACTTTCTCAAGATCCAGACCATTGGGCTAGATACAGCCTTTTCAGTAGTGTTGCCGTCAGGCGAGGAGATGGCAGCCACCAATGTTATCCGAGATATAGACCTTGAGCTGCACGGTAATCTTGTTTATGCTGATCTGATTGTGCTACCGATGCCAGAATTTGACATCATCCTAGGGATGGACTGGCTATTGAAGAACAGAGTGTTGATAGACTTCCAGAGGAGATCTGTTCTTGTCCGACCGCCTGGAATGGAGCAGTTCTTATTTGAGCCGGACAGGTACTTTCTTTTACCGCGCATTATTCCTTATGTTCAGGCTAGGAAACTCATGCATAGAGGGTGTCGGGCATTTCTAGCGACCTTTTTATCTGTCCCCGAGGAACCCAGCCAGTCAGCCTCAGATGTTCCGATTGTCAGAGATTTCTTAGACGTTTTTCCCGAAGACGTCTCTGGTATGCCACCCGAGAGAGAGGTGGAGTTTTCCATTGAGCTTATGCCAGGTACGGCTCCGATATCCAAAGCGCCATACCGACTAGCACCGACAGAGATGGCAGAGCTTAAGAAGCAGATTCAGGAACTTCTCGACAAGGAGTTCATTCGCCCGAGCTTTTCTCCATGGGGCGTGCCGGTCTTATTTGTGAAAAAGAAGGATGGCTCGATGAGGCTTTGCATTGACTACAAGGAGTTGAACAGGGTTACAGTGAAGAATAAATACCCACTGCCGAGGATTGAGGATCTGTTTGACCAGTTGCAGGGAGCTTCGATTTTCTCCAAGATAGATCTGCGTTCCGGTTATCACCAGTTGAGGGTGAGAGATGCTGATGTCTCGAAGACAGCTTTCAGAACTCGTTATGGCCACTACGAGTTCCTAGAGATGCCGTTCGGTATGACGAATGCGCCAGCGATCTTCATGGATCTAATGAATCGCGTATTTCAGCCGTACCTTGACCAGTTTGTGATAGTGTTCATAGATGACATTCTGGTCTACTCCAAGAGTCGGGAGGAGCACAGCAGGCATCTGACTACAGTGTTGCAGACATTGCAGAAACATAAACTATTCGCAAAGTTCAGTAAGTGCGAATTCTGGTTAGAGAAGGTGGCGTTCTTGGGCCACATTGTTTCTAGCAGTGGCATTGAGGTAAACCCGGCGAAAGTTGCAGCAGTCAGAGATTGGGTTGTGCCTCAGAATGCATCCGAGATCCGCAGTTTTCTTGGGTTGGCAGGATATTACAGGAAGTTCATTCAGGGATTCTCATCCATTGCCGTTCCACTCACAGCACTGACCAAGAAAAATGTGAAGTTTGTGTGGAGCGAGGAGTGTCAGAAGAGCTTCGATACTTTGAAGCAAGCTCTTATCTCAGCACCCGTTTTGGCTGTACCGTCAGGATTCGACGAGTTTGTCCTTTATACCGATGCTTCGAAGCTTGGTTTAGGTGCAGTTTTGATGCAGCATGGGAGAGTGATAGCGTATGCTTTTCGACAGCTGAAAATCCACGAGAAGAATTACCCTACCCATGATCTGGAGTTAGCGGCCGTAGTTTTTGCTTTGAAGATTTGGAGGCACTATCTGTATGGAGAGAAGTGTCAGATCTTTACCGACCACAAAAGCCTCAAGTATTTCTTTACGCAGAAGGAGCTGAACATGCGTCAGAGGCGTTGGTTGGAGCTTGTGAAAGACTACGATTGTGACATTAACTACCACCCGGGTAAAGCTAATGTAGTTGCGGATGCTTTGAGCAGGAAAGTCGCAGTGATGACTCACTTGACGATTCAGAAACCTCTTCAGATTGAGATGCAGAAGTTCGATCTTGAGACTTATCCGCGAGGTAGAGTTCCTCGTTTATCTACCTTGACTATCAAGTCCTCTCTTATTGACCGTATTCGCAGCGGTCAGGCAGCAGATGAGCAGTTGGCACAGTGGAAGAAGAGAGATGAAGCCAAGGGCAGTGTTTTGTATACAGTCAGCGACGGTATTGTGAGATACCGAGATAGGATTTGGGTTCCTAGCAGTGATTCTATCCGAGCAGACATCTTATCAGAGGCCCATACGTCCCCGTACTCCATTCACCCTGGGAGTACGAAGATGTACAAAGATCTGCAGCTATTGTATTGGTGGCCAGGGATGAAGAAGGACATCAGGCGTTTTGTATCCGAGTGCCTGACTTGCCAGTTAGTGAAGGCCGAGCATCAGAGACCAGCAGGTTTGCTCAAGCCTCTTCCTATTCCCGAGTGGAAGTGGGAGAACATTACCATGGACTTTGTGACCGGATTGCCGAGGTCAGCCAGAGGATCGAATGCTATTTGGGTGATTGTAGATCGTCTTACCAAATCAGCGCACTTCTTGCCTATTAAGACGACTTTCACCATGATTCAGTATGCAGAGCTGTATATCCGAGAGATAGTCCGACTCCATGGTATTCCAGTTTCGATCGTATCCGACAGAGATCCCAGATTCACTTCCTCATTTTGGAAGAGTTTGCATTCGATTTGGGTACGAAGTTGCTGTTTAGCACAGCTTTCCATCCGCAGACGGATGGGCAGTCAGAGCGAGTTATTCAGATTTTGGAGGATCTTCTTCGCGCTTGCGTCATTGATTTCTCTGGGAGTTGGGAGTCTAACTTACCATTGGTAGAGTTCACCAGTAACAACAGTTTCCAGTCGTCTATAGGTATGGCTCCGTATGAAGCACTGTATGGCCCCAAGTGTAGATCTCCTGTTCATTGGGATGAAGTAGGAGAGAGAGCAGAGTTGGGTCCAGAGATTGTTCAGCATGCAGCAGATGTAGTAGTCAAGATCCGTGATAGGATGAGGACTGCTCAGAGCCGACAGAAGAGTTATGCCGATCAGCGGAGGAGAGACTTAGAGTTTGCAGTGGGCGATCATGTCTTCGTGAAAGGTGCACCTATGAAGGGTGTCATGAGATTTGGCAAGAAAGGGAAGCTCAGTCCGAGATTCATTGGACCGTTTGAGATCCTTGACAGAGTTGGGACGCTTGCTTATCGTGTGGCTCTTCCGCCGAATCTGGCCAGAGTACACAATGTCTTTCACGTCTCCATGCTGAGGAAGTATATGGCAAATCCTTCGCATGTGCTGAATTTCGAGCCGTTGCAGCTTACTCCGAACTTATCTTATGAGGAGAGACCCGTGCAGATCCTAGACAGACAGGAGAAGAAACTTCGGAACAAGCTCGTTAAGCGAGTCAAAGTCAAATGGCTCAACCATTCAGAGGAGGAAGCTACGTGGGAGTCTGAGCCGGAGATGAGAAGTCGATACCCTGAGTTATTCGGTGAGTTCTAATTTCGAGGACGAAATTTATTTCTAGGGGGGAAGGATTGTAGAACCCGTAAATCATTAGACGTATAAGCCATGCATAATTCTAGATTTTTTTAAATTTAATTGACTTCATTGCATGATTATTTTAAATGCATTTATTTGAAGTTAATTATTTTATTATTTCAGTTCAGTAGTTTGATTTTTAGCATTTCAGTTATTTCAGTGAGGCCGGACCGGAGTTGGAGTTTTGAGGTAGAATTTAAGATTCGAGAAATATTTCTAGAAGTTAATTTAGCTAGCAAGTAAGTTCATTTAAGTTAGTAAGGGAGGTTTGAGGATTTAATTTAATTATTTGAGGTGATTAAGAAATGAGCTCATTTAAGTTATTTAATTAAGGGGTTAGCTCACTAAATTATTGAAAGGATTAGTAAGGCTTTCAAGGATTATTAGTTGACGAGATAACCATCACTTCCCACTCATTTTATTAGCATAATTTCGGCCCCTTAGTTGCTAGGCAACTCAATTGCCAACTCATCAACCTTTTGACCATTTCTTTGCATGTAAGTTGTAGGATAATTCTAGGATTTTTGGGAGCACAATTTAATTAATTAATGGACATATCCTAGTCTAGAATCAAGAGAGAATTCGGCCACTACCTCCTAGAAGCATCCACCAACTCATTTGATATCAAACCATAATTCAAAATTCAGATTTGGGAAGACTTGGTCTTGATATGATCCTATTATTGTTCACCATTCTCCTCACCTTCATAACCATCACTCCCCCTCCACCTCCACCGAAAATAAGACCCCTTTTCAGAGGTAAAAGTCGTGAGCCATAGCTAGGGAGTAAGGCAAGAAATCGAGAGCCAAGAAAGGTAGAGAAGCAAGCCACTCCGTCTCCTCCGCGCCGTCTCGTCTTTTCTTTTCGTTTCTATTTCAAACGATAACAAGGCATGTCTAGATTCTTTCTAAACCTCAATCAAGTCATATTATCATTTATTTTTCAGTACATGATCATGTTTATTCAAGCAAAAATCGAGATCCATGTCCAAACATTTTGAAACAACACATGCAGAATTTCGGCTCTTCATGGCAGCTTCACGTTTTCTTTTAGTTTTGATGGTTTCAGGTTGTGGTTCGACCCCAGGCTCCCAAGGCGGCTTATATACATGTAGTAAGATGCATTGGGACCATGTTGGTCCATTCAAACCAGCCCCATGCTTGCTGGAAAACTGAAATGACAGCAAGTTTCCCATAGGCGCAGATTGGTGTTCGAAATTTCAGTTTTTGTGTCAAGGGGTTGGATCTGATCTTGGCTGCCCTAAGGGCTCTTAGCCATGGTTAGATCACTTCCCTAGCAAGTCTAAGACGTGACGAAGTCGCCCTTTTGGTGGCTTGGTCCTTGGCCCCTCGGTTTTTAATCAAAACATCAAAACAACCCCTTTCCCCATTCGGCTTCTTCATTTGTTCAGCATATGGTTTCGGTTTGTGGTTGCTTGGTGTGGATCTTGGTTGGCCTATGGCCCTTAGCCACGGTTCATATCATGCTCCTAGATTTCTAGATCGTGCCATGGTCAATCAAATGGCCATTGGAATGACACGAGACATCGATCATAGCATAAACACTACACACGCATGCACGTTGCTCTCGGTTGGATCCTTCGGTTGAGTTTTGGTGTGATGCGGATTGTGGCTCGTCTAGGGCCCTTAGCCATGGTTCAAATCATTCCTTGGGGTGTTGGTAAGAGTCTCTGGTTGGTGGTTCACGCCCCTAATGGCCGATAGTCTCAAAACCAACGCAAGTCTTGTAGTTGCGCAGCTGCTGGAAATTACAGCATGTTGTTGTGTCCTTTAGAAGGCTCGTTTTAGTTCTTGGTTGGCTTTTAGCCCATGGCCTTGGACTGGACAGTGCCTCATTGAGTTGGGAAGGTCATGTTTTTGACCGTTTGTCATTCGGATCATTTTCGAGGTCGTACGAGAATTTACGGTGCAATGTGCCAAATTGACTCTCGAAAGAGCGTTTCGTATTTTAGCCTCCATTCCACCTAGATTTCGACCCTATCATTTTAGGAGCATTATTTTATGATTTTTTCAGCGTATTTTAATCATGACTATGCGTCGGTTCGGTGTCGGTTCAGGTTGGCTCGGAATCATGATTAAATGCGAAGTCATTAGGCGTCATAGTCGCATCTTTTGAACGTAAATTACATAGTTGGTCAAGTTTAAGCTATTGCATATCTTTCATGGCACAGTTAGGTTGCAGCGAGCCTGGGGACGATCCAATCCAATCCAGTTGGAAAAATTACAGGATTTTTCATTACGTCAGTTAATTATATTACGTGCATGAAAACAGAAAATGATTATTTTTGAGATTTATGCGATATGGCTTGTGGTTCATTCACTATGTGGGAGTGTTATTTTATACGGTCGCCAGTGACCGATCAGTTCAGTATGGTACCACCCGGTCGCCAGTGACCGGCCAGCTCAGTTCAGTTTCAGCCTCCCCGGTAGCCAGTTACCGATCAGTTCAGCTTAGTGCAGTGGCCACAGGCGTAAAATATAATCTCAACAGAAAATTTTATCAGTTATTTTAGTACAGGCTCCAAGGAGCAAACATTTTTACTGTGATTATCAGTTCATTTATGCACGTATTATAATTGCTCAGTACAGATTATTTTCAGCATGCCTCAGGACACGATATTTTATCCCATGCATATTTTAAATTCAGATTTTTACTCGTTACCTGCGATATATGCATGCTGAGTCTTTAGGCTCACTAGACTTGATTGTTGTAGGTACTGATGAGGCCAGGGCCGAGGGCGGGGACCAGTGAGCCAGCTTGGGTCGGCAGTAGTGGCACTCGAGAACCTCAGTGCAGTAGTTGTTATTTTATTCCGCAAACAATTTTTATCAGTCGTTGGATAATTTTTAAGTTGTTATTGTTGGCAAAACTTTATTTTCTTCCGCTGCTATTATTTTAAACATTGAACTTGATTCCCCAGTGATTTTATGAATGAGGCCATTTAAGTTCTTTTAAAAAGAAAATTTTTAATTTTCCGCAAATTTCAAGAAAGGAGTTTTAGGCCCTTTACAAAAACGCTCAAAGACAACGGTTTTTAGACACAAAAAAATACTAAAATACAACGATTTCTAGAAAATCGTTGTCTTTTGCTTGAAAAAACGATATACAACAACGGTTTTCACTAAAACCGTTGTTAAAAAGTAAAAGGCAACGATTTTAGTGAAAAACTGGTGTCGTATATGTGTTGTTGAAGGGCAAATTTCTTGTAGTGAATAAATATATGTTTTGCATCGATATCAAGTCAATATCTGAAACGTCCACTACTCGTTTTTGTTTAAAATATACCAAAATTTTTTTTTAAATACTTTCGGCGGCCATATATATATACATACATATACATACATACATATATATGCCTTGCACCATTTAAACTCTACTGACTAACCAATCTTATTATTTGAAAATCCAAAAGAACGTATGCAAAACATAAAATCATAAATCGTTAACTAAAACATAAAACTAGTATTTTTCAAAATAAATCATAAACTCTTAAATCCTCTCAAAAGCATAAAAATCATAAAATCTTTAAAGTAAACTTAAATCATAAAAATAATACAGAAAACTAGCAAAGGTTTTCAGGTTATGTGTAACGTCACTAAAATTTGAAGGTTCACGTGAACCACATGCATGCAAGTTATCAAATTTCTTATGTATTTTAATTAATTTATTTTTAATGCATTAGATGCAGTTTATTGCATGATTATGTGTTTTATTTCAAGGTTTGTTAAGATTTTATTAGGGCTTTTACTAGTATTTCACGCTCGAATTAAATAATTATTTTTAATTATTTAATGTATGGTGTAATTAAAGGTGATTTTCAAAAATAGGCTTTGGTAGGGTATTTTTACTCATCGAGACATATTTTTAACTGATATGCAAATTTTAGCAAGTCGGGGGACTTTTTGAGGGTTCAGACAATATTTTAAAAAACGTATCTAAACGAGATATTTTTCGGGAGTGTTTTTGGGCTTAATTGTATTATTTAATGCATAATGGGCCCAAAATTTTACTTAACCTCATTATTTTTAATTAAGGACCCATTTTACACTAAATATTATATTAAATCTACCATCAAAAACCCTAATCTCTACCCTAAATACTTTGGCCACCCCTCCCCATTCAGCAGCGGCCACCTTCAAAAAACACCAGCAACAACCGTCTAATTTCCTCAAAGTTTTGCAAAGAATTCCTTCCCCGTCTCTCTGGTGCAAGTTCTACGCGAATATTTCAATGGTTTCAAGCGTATAAAGCGAAGGGACGCCCTATACCTCTTTTTTCTCATCATTCACATCAATATATGTTGGTTTGTATGTTTTTGCATGAGGAACCACGATCTATCATGTTGTGTTGGTTTTATACAATTCTTGCACGAAAATATGCATACGTTTTTGACATGTGCTCACGTTTTCCATGGCTTATGTTCAAGGGGCAGCTAGGTCTAGACTACTAGGGGCTGTGTACATTGAGGTTGATTGTGACCAGGGCTGAGAGCACTTCGGATCGCGCCTAGACAAGGGGGCCGATCGGTTGGGTCATGTGATGCATGTTTCGGCTAGAACAGAGGGAAAGGGAAGAGCAGCCATCTATGACTCTTTCTAGGTGCTGGTTTAGGCCTGAGTGGTGTGTATCAGAGCTTGGGATGGTCCTTGGTCAGCTTGTAGGGAGGTTAAGTGCAGATCGAAGCTTGATGGCAAGTTAGGACAATTTGGGTCTAGATCGTGTACTCCTTGATGAACCGAGGGATCCGCATGCATGGGACTGCTATCTAGGGCTAGGTTGGTCAAGGAGGGTCCAGTCATGCCCTAGGACGTTCTGGTCTAAGGATTGTCCAAGCTGGTTAGGTGCAGGGTCGAGCGTTTAGCTTGTTATTTTAACTAGGGTTCGGTCCTCTAGTGTGCAGAATTTTCCAGCAGCTGTATGGTCTTTCTCTAGGGTCATAGGTGGTCTGAAACAAGGGGTTTAAGGGCTGGTCATAGGTTCAAGTCATGGTTTACGTTAAGAAAAGTTTGATTGTGTAACGTACCGTATTTTGAACTACTTGAAATTTGCAGAAAATTAAAATTTTCTTAAATACAAAATAAACTTTCAAATTTCGGTCATCAATCAATAGTTCATCCAAAATATTTGTAATAAAAGAGATCACTAATAAAGTTTGCTAAAGAAAAATACTTGATTAAATATCGTAAACAATAACATGAAATCAGAGTATTGAAACATTGCATAATTTCTTAAAACATTGGCGGTCCTCGGGTTTAGCCTCCTACGCAGTCCAAGTCGGCTCATTGGTCCACACCCCTCGTCTCTTCAACATCTTCCTCACCTGCATCGATCAAGTCTATTGAGTCTAAAGACTCAATATATATAAACTGGAAATAACAAGTAATACGTAATAAAACCACATGCATCTTTAAAATAGAGCGTACATACTTGAAACTTGAACGTAATAGCATAAACATACTTGAAACTTGAACGTAGTAGCATAAACGTAGACGTGCCATCATCATAAGACTTTTTTTAAACATACTGGCATCATACATACTTGAGCATACATAACATCGTTTTGCGTAGAGATATGTTTCAAAGCAAGTGACCCACATATAATTGCGCCTGATCAGACTAAATCACACTACTGGGCTGGCAGAGAAAGTCCACTACCACATACATGAGACCCCGGTTCATGCTTTAATGGGTGGATTGGTCCCTGGCTATGCTTTACCGCTTTCCAATCCTGATCTAAACCCGGTCATGCTTTACCGGGGAGAAGAGGTCTTCGGCCACGTTCACCGACTTCCAAACCCGTTCATAATTTGGTCACGAGACATTTAGCATACCTCAAAAACTTAAAAGATTTTCTTTTGAACGTCAAACATACTTACATGGCGTTGAGGGATTAATTGGATCTCGCTTGGGGCCACTGCTGCACATACTAACATGAGTTCGAATACCTACCTTGCATAACTTAGACGTATAGTCATGCTCACATCCAAAAATGACAAATTTCCTTATGACATTCTAAATCTCTTGGGACTCGACCTCGTTTAATCATCGTACTAAATCATGACATCAAAACCCCAAAACGATCAATACAAAATAATTTTTTTAATTTTTTTTAAACGAACACGGAACCCGTGTAAGGGTCCGTGTCGGGGTCCGTGTCGGGGTCCGTGTAGATGCTGGAAATTCGCATTTTGAAGGAAAAATGGACACGGACTCCATGTCAGGGTCCGGGAAGGGGTCTAGGTAGCCTCTGAACTTGTAAAATGGTGAAAATTCACTAACATATTGATTCATTCTTCCAATCCAAGCCTAGGGATCATGAACTAACAACTCGAGACTCATCCTAGGATACTATTTCATTGATTCTAACTCGTACAAACACCCTAAACGTCCCCATGCATCGACAAGCAACTTCAATACAACACTAACCCGTAATTCGACATCGTTTCGCTTCTTACGATTTCTATTACATCCCAAGACAATCCCGACCCAAACGAACCACCAAATAACACCTAAATACATTCCATAACATATTTAAATGCAATAGCACAAGCCCAACGGTGCCCGACGAATCCTGCAACTCAAAAACTTTAAAACATGATGAACATCATTTTCATAAGATCACAGGTTTGAGCAGTCACAGGAAAACAACCATAACTCACTCGTTTCTTATCCAAAAATTTGAATTTACTGTCCAATCGAAGATATCAAAATGTTCTACGTTTTATATGTTGAAAGTGTTTCCGGAAAATTGACCGAAAAGTCGCAGTATTTAAAATGACAGCAAATTTCGAGTTTTGAGGTCTAAAATCGTTTCAAAACCGATCCAACAAATTTTTGCTCAAACTTTTTACAACTTACATGGATTTTTACGCATAATAAACAACAACACGAATAATATGACAAGATAGATGCTAGAATGAAAAAATATACATGCCTTTTGATATTTAACGTTATCAAAACGACGACACCGAAGCGGGGAAGATGCGAAGGTTGATCCGGAACGATTTGTGGCTTGATTTCTTGAAGAAAACTCACGAAAAATGCCTGGAAAATATTCAGAGGAGGGGCGGCTGCTCTTGCTCTAGGAACCCTAGGTTTTTGCTCTCAAAAAAATTTCTGAATTGGAAATGAAATATGTATGTGTGTGTTGTGTGTCGTGTATTTGTATGTGTGAGTGTGTGTGTTTGGTTAATTAGGGGGATAAATTGCTTAATTAAACAATTGAAATTCTAATTAAAAAATGTTAACCTCCACTACTATACACTGTAGAGTCCAAAATCAGTACAGGTAAAACCCATGCATTATTTAATTGTCAAATCATTTATTTAATTTAAAATGATTTTTTTGATGCATGACCTATTTAAATTGCATTATTTTAAATTATGTATGTTTATATGATGCACATTAAAATATTTTCTCGAGTTTCATGTTTCAGGCGATTATTCGATGCGGGATTGAGGAAAAGAGACCGGTGATGATTTTGACAATTTTGAAATTTGGTAATTTATTTTTAGATAAGGTTGGGACATTTTAAATGAATTATTAATTTTTTTATCTTTCTAAAGCCTAAATTATTTATTTAGTGCTTTTATGATTTTAAAACTTTTATAGCTTAGTCATTGTGTATGTTATTTTTAATTAGGGGACTTGTAGAAGTTAGTGTGGATTAACTTTTATTTAACATTTTTAAATTATTAATTTGGCCATTTAATTCCCCTAATTAACCACTAAACTCACACACTCACACTTTTACACACATCTAACACACGCGCACACACACACTTACACTCCAACACACATATACACATTCACTTTCATTTTTCGGTTTTTATTTTTGAGAAAAGAAAACCTAGAGTTCTTGGCAAGAATAGCAGCCTCCCCATTCCTCTGAATTTCCAACAAGGTTTTGTTGAGTTTTCTTCAAAGAAAATCGTTCCACGGTCGTCCCGGATCAATCCTCGCACTTGTTCCGCTTCGGTGTTGTCGTTTCGGTAACGTTAAAGATTTTAAGGCATGTATATTTTGTTTTTCCTGCGTCGATCTAGTCCTAATATGTGTTGCGATGTTTTTATGCGAGAAAATTCATGTATGATGTTCATAGTTTGAGCAGAAAATTGGTTGGATCAGTTTGAAATAATTTTTAGATCTAAATTTTCGTTTTTCACTGTATTTTGAAAACTGCGATTTTTCGATCGATTTTCTGGAAAAACTTTCAACATATGAAACATAGAATTTTTTGATACCTTAGATTTGATATAAAATTCAAAATATTTGGATAAAAATTGAGTGAGTTATGGCGTTTTCGTGGGACTGCTCAAACTGTGTTTTCTGAAAATTATGTTCTTGACGTGTTCTTGAAGTTTATTTGTTGCAGGCTTCGTTGGGAACCGTGGGGTGATCGCTGCTGTGTTAAGGTATATGGGGTATGAGTTTGGGATGAGTTTTGATGATTCGTTTCGTGTTGATAGTCGTTGGTTGCATTAGAAATCGTAGGAAACCATTGATGTCAAAATTTGAGTTTATGGGTTTTATTGCGTTGCGGGTGGTGCGTTGTTTCTTTGGGAGCGGTTGGGGCGTTTTTATGGAGTCAAGTCAGCGTCATAGCGTCCTAGGATGAGTCTCGATGGATTGGGTCACGATTCGCATGTTTTATTTAGTAGTATTAAGCTTCGAGTCGCGGAGTCCAGAGGACTCGGCGCCCGGGCGGTAATATTTTATGGCCCGAGCGCCGCTCTTTCTGTCCGAGGGTAGGCTTCCAGAGACCTGGCACTCGAGCGGTAATTTGTTACCGTCCGAGCGTGGCCCCATCTGCAAAAATGTTTGGTTCTTTCTTATTTTCAAGTCCCAATAGTGAGTTCATGCCTTTTATTTTTGGGAAACATTCACACATCATTTTAGAGCTCGTTTCGAGGTTGGATATCATGGTTAGTATGATTAAACGAGGTCAAGTCACGAGTGATCTAGAATGTCATAAGATATTTACTTACTTCGGTGGTGAGCACGAGTACATACGTCTAAGCTATGAAAGTTAAGTGCATGTAATAATGTTAGTATGTGCAGCAGTGATCCCAAGCGAGATCCAACGAATCCCTCAAACACCAAGTAAGTAACTATGTTCGACGTGCAATAAAATATTTTAAAGTTTTTGAGGTATGCTAAATGTCTTGTGACCAAATTTATGTATGAGATTGGAAAGCAGTAAGACATGACCAGGGACCAATCCACCCCGTTAAATCATGAACAGATTTATATCAGGATTGGAAAGCGGTAAATCATGACCAAGGACCAATCCACCCGTTAAAGCATGAACGGGGATCTCATGTATATGGCAGTGGATTTTCCCTGTCAGCCCAGTACTGTGGTTTAGTCTGATCAGGCGTATTTATGTATGGGTCACTTGCTTTAAAACATGCCTCTACGCAAAATGGTGAAGTTATGTATGCTCAAGTATATACAAGTACGCAAGCATGTTTAAGAAAAGTTTTCACGTTATGACACGTCCATGTAATGTATGTAAGATCAAGCTTTCACACGCATGTTAAAGTTCAAGTATGTATGTTCTATTTTTAAAGCTGCATGTGATTTTATTACGTATTACTTGCTACTTTTAGTTATATGTGTTGAGTCTTTAGACTCACTAGACTTGATCGATGCAGGTGAGGATGCATTTGAGGAGACGAGGAGTGAGGACCAGTGAGCTGGCTTGGACTGAGCGGGAGGCTAAACCCGAGGACCGCCATGTTTTAAGCTTTTATGAATGTTTAAAAATACTCTGATTTATGTTACTGGTTATGAGATTTTAAACAAATACTTTGGCAAACTTTACTTTGAGATCTTTTGGTGCAACTACCTTGGGATGAACAGTTTGTTTTATCGAATTTTGAAGGTTCACGATTTATTTATAAAAATTTTTATTTTTCCGCAAATTTCAAGTAGTGTAAAGTACGGTACATTACAGTTGGTATCAGAGGGATGTTCTTGTAAAGGGTTATGCCTAGTGCCAGTTGCGAGAAGATCACGAAGCCATACCTCAAGTTTGTAAGTTTAACGTTTTGAATTATGTTATGTATTAAGCATTAACTCATGATTTCAGCATGTCCATATTTTAAGTTCAGATTACATGCATCTTATGCTAGTGATAGTATGTTCATGCATATTGGGTTTACGTGTTGGGTAAATTGTTGGAACAGTATGCCTTCTAGACGCATAATTAACCGAGAAGCAAGGGATGAGGAGAGAGAGGCCCGAGAGGAGGGGAGAGACGCTCCTCCTCCTCCTCCGCCAGATATGCAGGCATAGATGCTTGCAGGAATGACACAGTTCTTCGTACAATTTGGGGGGAAACAGGTGACAGAGGAGGCAAGGGCTAGGCCCAGACCAGAGGCGATATATGAGAGGTTCAGGAGATGAACCCAAAGGATTTTTCGGGGACTACTAACCCGATGATAGCCGAGGGATGGATTAAGTCCATCGAGGTAATCCTTGACTTTATGGAACTGCAGATGCAGATAGAGTCAGGTGTGCCACATTCCTTCTGGCAGGAGACGCCAGACTGTGGTGGAATAGTGCATTAGTGTCAGTTAACTTGCAAACGCTAACGTTGAATGTGTTTAGAGAGGTATTCTACTCCAAGTACTTCACTGAAGAAGTACGATCCAGATTGACCAGGGAGTTCATGACGTTGCGTCAGGGAGACATCAGCGTAGCTGAGTTCGTGAGGAAGTTTGAGAGGGGGTGTCATTTTGTGCCCCTGATAGCTAATGATGCCCAGGGAAAGCTGAGGCATTTTATGGATGGGTTGCGGCCGATCTTGCGCCACAATGTCCGAGTTGCTGGTCCTACTACATATGCAGTTGCCGTGTCTAGAGCTTTGGCAGCAGGACAGGATCAGAGGGATATTGAGGCTGATAGACAGGGCAAGAGGCCCTATCAGGCTCCACAGCAGCTGCAGCAGCATCAACAGCGACCCCCGTTATAAGAGCCTAAAAATCCGTATTTGGAAATTTGCGGAAAATTTAAAATTTTTTTTCTTTTTAAAATAATTAAAATGCCTCAATCATAAAATAAACTGATCAATAAAGTTTGATGTTCAATGTGGCAGCGGAAGAATTAACATTTTTGAAATAATAGTAAAAAGTTTTTCCAACAATAATTAAAATGTTTGAGCCATCAATTAAAAATAAATGCTGAACTGAGGTCCTCGGGTCCTACTACTGCCGACTCGAGCCTGCTCACTGGTCCACGTCCTCGGCCCTAGCATCATCAGAACCTACAACAATCAAGTCTAGTGAGTCTAAAGACTCAACATGCATACATCGTAAATAACGAGTAAATACTGTAGTAAAATCTCATGGAATAAAAATGTCATGTCATGAGGCATATCGTAAAAGTGTCGTGTCATGATTAATTATAATACGTGCATAACTGAACTAAAAATATCATGGTAAAAATGTTTGCTCCTTGGAGCCCTGTACTGAAATAGCCTGTAATAATTTTCCTGGTGAGATTATGGTATACGCAATTGGCCCCTGCACTGAAACTGACCGGTAACTGGCGACCGGATAATAAAATGCTCCCATGACCGGTAACTGGCGACCGGATAAAATAGTAAACGTCTGATCAGACTGTAGCCACAGTATACTAGGTGAAACAAACTCAACTGACCGGTAACTGTCGATCAGATTTAGCAATAATCCCATGATAGTGAAATGGCCACAAGCAATATCGCATAATCTCAAAAAAATGAACATTTTATATATTTATGCACGTAATATAATTAAATGGCACAATTAAATATCCTGTAATAATTTACTGCATGGATTGGATTGCCCCCAGGCTCGTTGCAACCTAAATATGTCATGAAAAATATGCAATAGATTTATGGGACCAAACTATGCAATAACATTCTAAAATGTGACAATTACGCCTACCGACTTCGTATTTAATCATGACTCCGAACCAACCCGAACCAACACTGAACCGTCATGTAGTCATGATTAAAATATGCCTAAAATGATAAAATAATGCTCCTAAAATGGTGAGGTCCGAAATCTAGGTGAATGGAGGCCAAAACAAGAAACGTTCTTTCGAGAGTCAATTTGGCACATCGCACCGTAAATTCTCGTACGACATCAAAAATGATCCGAATGACGAACGGTCAAAAACATGACCTTCCTAACTCAATGAGACACTGTCCAGTCCAAGGCCATAGGCTACAAGTCGACCGAGAACTCGAACGAGCCACTGAACCATCACAGCAAGTTGCTGTCCAAAAATACAGCAGCTGTGCTTGGTTTGCTTGCGTCGTTTGCGAGGCTAATGGCCATTGGGGCTTGAACCACCGACCAGAACCTCTTACCAACATTCCAAGGAATGATTTGAACCATGGCTAAGGGCTTTAAACCAGCCACAATTCGGAATATTCTAGCAACAATCGAAAAGATTCACCCGAGAGCACCTTTGCATGCGCGTGTGGTGTTTAGCTTTGCTTGCTGTCTCGTGTCGTTCCAGTGGCCATTTGATTGACCATGGAATGACCTAGACATCTAGGGGTATGGTATGAACCATGGCTAAGGGCCATAGGCCAACCAAGATCCACACCAAACCACCCAAAATCGAAACTCATATGCTGTACCAAGGAAGGGCCGAAATGGGGAAAGGGGCTGTTCTTGCGTTTGATTTAAAAACCGATGCACCATGGACCGAGCCACCAAAATGGTGACTTAGTCACGTCTTAGAAATGCTAGGGAAGTGATCTAACCATGGCTATAGGCCCTTGGTGCAGCTAAGATCAGATCCTTTCCCCTCATGACAGCAAACTGAATTTTTCGAACACACTTGGGCAGAAATGGGGGTTGCTGTCAATTTTCGTTTCCAGCAGGTGAGGGGCTTGAATGAATGGACCATTATGATCCTAACATGTCCTAGTACATGTCTAGATGCAGCATTGGGAGCCTTGTGTCGAACCATCCATTTGAAACCACAAAACAAGAGGAAGCCGTGAACTGCACAAGAAAACCGAAATCTGCATGTGATGTTTTCTGAAAATTCTTTGTTGTATTTCGGTTCATACATGAAATGATGATCATAAAACATAAAAATAATGATATTATGACTTGATTGAAGAGTCAAGGAAGAATATATGCATGCCTGGTTTCGTTTGAAAGAAACGAAAGAAGAGACGATCCGGCGCGGAGGAGGTGGAGCGCTTTCTATTCTACCTTGCTTCTTACTCGATTTTCTCCTATCTTCCTAGCTATGGAACCCACAGTTTTTAGCTTTGAAATTCTCTTAGATTTTGAGCAAGGGAGAGGGGGAAAGATGGTTAGGAGAGTGAGGGAAGTGGGTGCAAGATATAGGGGATAAATCAAGACCAAGTCTCCACCTTTTGAAATTTGAATTTGCTTGTTATCAAATGATTTTTGGAGGGATACAAGGGTGGAGTGTGGCCGATTTTTGCATGTCCAACAAGGCTAGGATAAGATTGATCATTAATTAAATGGTGCTAGAAAAAATGATGAGATTATTCTACTAATTAAATACAAAGAAAGGGTCAAAGGTGTTGAGTTGGCAAGGTAATGCTTAGTCATCTAAGGGGCCGAAAATTCATCTAATAAATGGAAGGAAATATTTTTTAGTTGATAAATTTTAATACCTTAAGAGCCTTACCTATCCCTAATTAATTTAGTGAACTAACCCCTTAATTATGGAACTTAAATGAATTTATTTTCTACTCACCTCAAGTAACTTAAATAATTCCTTAAACTTCTTTATTAACTTAAATTAACTTACTTGCTAGCTAAAATAAATTCTAGAAATGATTTCTAAATCTTAAATTTTATCTCTAAACTTCAACTCCAGTCCGGCCTCACTGAAATAACTGAAAGAATAAAATTAAAACTACTGAAATGAAATAATTAACTTTAAAGAAAGGCACTTTAAATACTCATGCAACAAAATCATTTTAATTTAAATACTAGAACTATGCATGGTTTATACGTAGACTAAGTTACGGGTTCTACAATCCTTCCCCCCTTAAAAGAAATTTCGTCCTCGAAATTAAAACTCACCGAATAACTCGGGGTAACGATCTCTCATCTCCGACTCAGACTCCCATATAGCTTCCTCCTCTGAATGGTTGAGCCATCTGACTTTGACTCGCTTAACCAGCTTGTTCCGAAGCTTCTTCTCCTGCCTGTCTAGGATCTGCACTGGCCTCTCCTCATAAGATAGGTTCGGAGTAAGCTGCAACGGCTCAAAGTTCAGGACATGCGAAGGGTTCGCCATGTACTTCCTCAGCATGGAGACGTGGAACACATTGTGTACTCCGGCCAGATTCGGCGGAAGAGCCACACGATAAGCTAGCGTCCCAACTCTGTCGAGGATCTCAAATGGTCCAATGAATCTCGGACTGAGCTTCCCTTTCTTGCCAAATCTCATGACACCCTTCATAGGTGCCACTCTCACAAAGACATGGTCGCCGACAGCAAACTCTAAATCTCTCCTCCGCGGATCGGCATAACTCTTCTGTCGACTCAGAGCAGTCCTCATTCTATCACGGATCCGGGCTACTACATCGACAGTCTGCTGAATAATATCTGGACCCAACTCTGCTCTCTCTCCTACTTCATCCCAGTGAACAGGAGATCTACACTTGCGGCCATATAGTGCTTCATACGGATCCATACCAATGGAAGACTGGAAGCTGTTGTTGTGGGTGAACTCAACCAATGGCAAGTTCGACTCCCAACTCCCTGAGAAATCATTGACGCAAGCACGGAGAAGATCCTCTAAAATCTGAATGACTCGCTCTGACTGCCCATCTGTCTGCGGATGGAAAGCTGTGCTAAACAGCAACTTCGTACCCATAGTCGAATGCAAACTCTTCCAAAATGAGGAAGTGAATCTGGGATCTCTGTCAGATACGATAGAAACTGGAATACCATGGAGTCGGACTATCTCTCGGATATACAGCTCTGCATACTGAACCATGGTGAAAGTCGTCTTAATAGGCAAGAAGTGCGCTGACTTGGTAAGACGATCTACAATCACCCAGATAGCATTCGATCCTCTGGCTGACCTCGGCAATCCGGTCACAAAGTCCATGGTAACATTCTCCCACTTCCACTCGAGAATAGGGAGAGGCTTGAGCAAACCAGCTGGTCTCTGATGCTCCACTTTCACTAATTGGCAAGTCAGACACTCGGACACAAATCGCCTGATATCCTTCTTCATCCCTGGCCACCAATACAATAGCTGCAGATCCTTGTACATCTTCGTACTCCCTGGATGAATAGAGTACGCCGACGTATGGGCTTCTGATAAGATATCTGCTCGGATAGAATCACTGCTAGGAACCCATATCCTGTCTTGGTATCTCACAATACCATCACTGACTGAATACAAGACACTGCCCTTGGCCTCATCCCTCTGCTTCCACTTTGCTAACTGCTCATCTGATGACTGACCACTGCGAATACGGTCCAGAAAAGAAGACTGAATGGTCAAGGTAGATAGACGGGGAACTCTACCTTGAGGATAAGTCTCAAGATCAAACCTCTGCATCTCAATCTGAAGAAGTCTCGACACTGTCAAATGAGCCATTACTGCGATTTTTCTGCTCAATGCATCCGCAACTACATTAGCTTTACCCGGGTGGTAGCTAATTTCACAGTCATAATCCTTCACAAGCTCCAACCAACGCCTCTAACGCATGTTTAGCTCCTTCTGCATAAAGAAATACTTGAGGCTCTTGTGGTCGGTAAAGATCTGGCACTTCTCTCCATACAGATAATGCCTCCAAATCTTCAAGGCAAAAACTACTGCGGCCAACTCTAGATCATGGGTAGGGTAGTTCTTCTCATGAGTCTTCAACTATCTAGAAGCATAAGCTATCACCTTCCCATGCTGCATCAATACTGCGCCAAGACCAAGCTTCGAAGCATCGGTATACAGAACAAATTCACCGGACCCTGACGGCACGGCCAAAACTGGTGCTGAGATAAGAGCTTGCTTCAAAGTATCGAAGCTCTTCGACACTCCTCGCTCCAAACAAATTTCACATTCTTCTTGGTCAGTGCTGTGAGTGGAACTGCAATCGAAGAGAATCCCTTAATGAACTTCCGATAATATCCTGCTAAGCCAAGAAAACTGCGGATCTCTGATGCATTTTGCGGCACAACCCAATCTCTGACTGCTGCAACTTTCGCTGGGTCTACCTCAATACCACTACTGGATACAATGTGGCCTAAGAACGCCACCTTCTCTAACCAGAATTCGCATTTACTGAACTTTGTGAATAATTTGTGCTTTTGCAATGTCTGCAACACTGTGGCCAGATGCCTGCTATGATCCTCCCGATTCTTGGAGTAGACAAGAATGTCATCTATGAACACTATCACAAACTGGTCGAGGTATGAAAGAAATACGCGATTCATGAGATCCATGAAGATCGCTGGCGCATTCGTCAAACCGAAAGGCATTACAAGAAACTCGTAGTGACCATAACGAGTTCTGAAAGCTGTCTTTGAAACATCAGCATCTCTCACCTTCAACTGGTGATAATCGGAACGCAGATCTATCTTAGAGAAAATCGAAGCTCCCTGCAACTGGTCAAAAAGATCCTCAATTCTCGGAAGTGGGTATTTATTCTTTACTGTAACCCTGTTCAACTCCCGATAGTCAATACAAAGCCTCATCATGCCATCTTTCTTCTTAACAAACAAGACTGGCGCGCCTCAAGGTGAGAAACTAGGGCGAATGAACTCATTGTCAAGAAGTTCCTGAATCTGCTTCTTAAGCTCTGCCATCTCTGTCGGTGCAAGTCGGTACGGTGCTTTTGAGATCGGAGCCGTACCTGGCATAAGCTCTATGGAAAACTCCACCTCTCTCTCAGGTGGCATACCAGAGACGTCCTCAGGAAAAACTTCTAAGAAGTCTCTAACAATCGGAACATCTGAGGCTGACTGACTGGGTGCCTCGGAGACAGATACAAAGGTTGCTAGAAACGCCTGACACCCTCTATGCATGAGCTTCCTAGCCTGAACATATGGAATAATACGTGGTAGAGGAAAGTACCTGTCTGGCTCAAATAAGAACTGCGTCATTCTAGGCGGTCGGACTAGAACAGATCTCCGCTGGAAGTCAATCAAAACTCTGTTCCGCAGTAGCCAATCCATCCCTAGTATAATGTCAAACTCTGGCATCGGCAGTACGATCAGATCCACATAAACAACGTTGCCATGGAGCTTAAGATCTATCTCTCGGATCACACTGGTGGCTGCCATCTCCTCGCCAGACGGCAGTACTACGGAATAGGCTATATCTAGCCCAATGGTCTTAACTTTAAGGAAATTAGCAAAGACCTCTGAAATGAATGAGTGAGTGGCCCCTGAATCTATCAAGGCCTACGTAGCGAAACCGGATATAAAAATTCTCCCTGAAAGATCGGAACTCTAAGTTGAACCCAATAGTTACAAAGGCTAAACTTATAGACATGCAAAGGTTGAAGTTCTTCTAACTTAAATTTCCAAAATATTACAAAGTAGAGCATGCAATCCTAACGCAATTCTATGTTCAAAATATTAACCCAAAACATTAAGTTCCAATCAAAGCTTAAGGTACCTGTCATCAGCATAGTATCGGGGTTCGTCTCCGTCGCATGGAGAGCAAACACTCTGCCCTGGGTAGGCAGGTTCCTTTGAGGGCACTGCAGAAATAAGTGGTCTGGACTACCACACCTATAACACTTTCCTGAGCCGTACAAACATGCTCCAGGATGGCGACGTGAACACTTAGGACAGACTGGGCGCTCAGGAGCCCTCGGGGCTGGGCGTCCCCGCTGCTGCTGCTGCTGCTGGCCTCTGTTTCTAGGCGGTCCGTGAAAAGGCCTCTTGTTCTACTGCTGATGCTGCTGAGGAGGAGGGCGGTGCGGTACCTGGGCTGGTCGCTTTCCCAAGCGATCTCTCTCGATATCACGCTGATCCTGCTCTGCGGCTAGGGCTTTGGAGACAGTGACCTCATAAGAAGTAGGGTCAGACACCCTAACATCACGGCGCAAGATCGGCCGTAGACCCACCAGAAAATGCATCATCTTGGCTCTAGCATCGTTTGCGATCAGGGGTACAAAATGACAACCCCTCTCGAACTTACGGATGAACTCCGTAACAGTCATATCTCATTGCCTCAAGCTCATAAACTCAGTGGTCAACCTGGTGCGCACTTCCTCAGCAAAGTATTTGGAGTAGAACACCTCCGTGAAATGTGCCCAAGTCAGGGTAGCCAAGTCAAGGGCTACTGAAGCTCCTTCCCACCATAAGCGGGCGTCTCCTCCGAAAAGATAAGAGGCAAAACGAACTCGATCCGCATCGCCAAGCTCCATGAAATCAAAAATAACCTCGAGGGACTTGATCCAGCCATCGGCAATCATGGGGTCAGACGTCCCAGAAAACTCTTTCGGACGCATCTTCATGAATCTTTCGTAGACAGCCTCGGGCCCTGTCGGCCTGGTCGCCACAGCATTGTTCCCCGCAAACTGTGCGAAGAACTGAGTCATTCCAGCTAACATCTGGGCATTCATGTCTGGTAGAGGTGGAGGTGGTAAGTCTCTCTCCTGCCTCGGCTCCTCTCTGCCCTCTCGGCGAGGCTCATCCTCAGTAGGGCGCTCAAGGATGCGTCTAGGGGGCATACTGTTCCATACATAACCCATACGTAACTAACATGCATAATTCCATAATTTATTTAAATTTAAATAGTGAACAAATAAAATGAATCTGGACATACAATGCTTCATGAAATCATGGCGTTAAGAAAATAATTCATGCTTTAAAGAAAATGCGTAAATATAAACTTACAGATCGAAGACGTGACTTCGTGAGCTTCTCTTGGTCAGTAGTAGTACAACCCTATACAGAACCACCGCTCTGATACCAT
Source organism: Primulina tabacum (assembly GCF_025594145.1). Taxonomy (NCBI): domain Eukaryota; kingdom Viridiplantae; phylum Streptophyta; class Magnoliopsida; order Lamiales; family Gesneriaceae; genus Primulina; species Primulina tabacum. The sequence continues at coordinate 8,460,285 of NC_134566.1, forward strand.
CTATAAGAGCCTAAAAATCCGTACTTGGAAATTTGCGGAAAATTTAAAATTTTTCTTTTTAAAATAATTAAAATCCCTCAATCATAAAATAAACTGATCAATAAAGTTTGATGTTCAATGTGGCAGCGGAAGAATTAACATTTTTGAAATAACAGTAAAAAGTTTTTCCAACAATAATTAAAATGTTTGAGCCATCAATTAAAAATAAATGCTGAACTGAGGTCCTCGGGTCCTACTACTGCCGACTCGAGCCTGCTCACTGGTCCCCGCCCTTGGCCCCGGCATCATCTGAACCTACAACAATCAAGTCTAGTGAGTCTAAAGACTCAACATGCATACATCGTAAATAACGAGTAAATACTATAGTAAAATTTCATGGAATAAAAATGTCATGTCATGAGGCATATCGTAAAAGTGTCGTGCCATGATTAATTATAATACGTGCATAACTGAACTGAAAATATCATGGTAAAAATGTTTGCTCCTTGGAGCCCTGTACTGAAATAGCCTGTAATAATTTTCCTTGTGAGATTATGGTATACGCAATTGGCCCCTGCACTGAAACTGACCGGTAACTGGCGATCGGATAATAAAATGCTCCCATGACCGGTAACTGGCGACCGGATAAAATAGTAAACGTCTGATCAGACTGTAGCCACAGTATACTGGGTGAAAAAAACTCAACTGACCGGTAACTGGTGACCGGACCAGTAACTGGCGACCAGATTTAGCAATAATCCCATGATAGTGAAATGGCCACAAGCAATATCGCATAATCTCAAAAAAATGAACATTTTATATATTTATGCACGTAATATAATTAAATGGCACAATTAAATATCCTGTAATAATTTACTGCATGGATTGGATCGCTCCCAGGCTCGCTGCAACCTAAATATTTCATGAAAAATATGCAATAGATTTATGGGACCAAACTATGCAATAACATTCTAAAATGTGACAATTACGCCTACCGACTTCGTATTTAATCATGACTCCGAACCAACTCGAACCAACACTGAACCGTCATGTAGTCATGATTAAAATACGCCTAAAATGATAAAATAATGCTCCTAAAATGGTGAGGGCCGAAATCTAGGTGAATGGAGGCCAAAACAAGAAACGCTCTTTCGAGAGTCAATTTGGCACATCGCACCGTAAATTCTCGTACGACCTCAAAAATGATCCGAATGACGAACGGTCAAAAACATGACCTTCCTAACTCAATGAGGCACTGTCCAGTCCAAGGCCATAGGCTACAAGTCGACCGAGATCTCGAACGAGCCACTGAACCGTCACAGCAAGTTGCTGTCAAAAAATACAGCAGCTGTGCTTGGTTTGCTTGCGTCGTTTGCGAGGCTAATGGCCATTGGGGCTTGAACCACCGACCAGAACCTCTTACCAACATCCCAAGGAATGATTCGAACCATGGCTAAGGGCTTTAAACCAGCCACAATTCGGAATATTCCAGCAACAATCGAAAAGATTCACCCGAGAGCACCTTTGCATGCGCGTTTGGTGTTTAGCTTTGCTTGCTGTCTCGTGTCATTCCAGTGGCCATTTGATTGACCATGGCACGACCTAGACATCTAGGGGTATGGTATGAACCATGGCTAAGGGCCATAGGCCAACCAAGATCCACACCAAACCACCCAAAACCGAAACTCATATGCTGTACCAAGGAAGGGCCGAAATGGGGAAAGGGGCTGTTCTTGCGTTTGATTTAAAAACCGATGCACCATGGACCGAGCCACCAAAATGGCGACTTATTCACGTCTTAGACATGCTAGGGAAGTGATCTAACCATGGCTATAGGCCCTTGGGGCAGCCAAGATCAGATCCTTTCCCCTCAAGACAGCAAACTGAATTTTTCGAACACACTTGGGCAGAAAAGGGGGTTGCTGTCAATTTTCGTTTCCAGCAGCTGAGGGGCTTGAATGAACGGACCATTATGATCCTAACATGTCCTAGTACATGTCTAGATGCAGCATTGGGAGCCTAGAGTCGAACCATCCACCTGAAACCACAAAACAAGAGGAAGCCGTGAACTGCACAAGAAAACCGAAATCTGCATGTGATGTTTTCTGAAAATTCTTTGATGTATTTCGGTTCATACATGAAATGATGATCATAAAACATAAAAATAATGATATTATGACTTGATTGAAGAGTCAAGGAAGAATATATGCATGCCTGGTTTCGTTTGAAAGAAAAACGAAAAGAAGAGACGATCCGGCGCGGAGGAGGTGGAGCGCTTTCTATTCTACCTTGCTTCTTACTCGATTTTCTCCTATCTTCCTAGCTATGGAACCCACGGTTTTTAGCTTTGAAATTCTCTCAGATTTTGAGCAAGTGAGAGGGGGAAAGATGGTTAGGAGAGTGAGGGAAGTGGGTGCAAGATATAGGGGATAAATCAAGACCAAGTCTCCACCTTTTGAAATTTGAATTTGCTTGTTATCAAATGATTTTTGGAGGGATACAAGGGTGGAGTGTGGCCGATTTTTGCATGTCCAACAAGGCTAGGATAAGATTGATCATTAATTAAATGGTGCTAGAAAAAATGAAGAGATTATCCTACTAATTAAATACAAAGAAAGGGTCAAAGGTGTTGAGTTGGCAGGGTAATGCTTAGTCATCTAAGGGGCCGAAAATTCATCTAATAAATGGAAGGAAATATTATTTAGTTGATAAATTTTAATACCTTAAGAGATTTACCTTTCCCTAATTAATTTAGTGAACTAACCCCTTAATTATGGAAATTAAATGAATTTATTTTCTACTCACCTCAAGTAACTTAAATAATTCCTTAAACTTCTTTATTAACTTAAATTAACTTACTTGCTAGCTAAAATAAATTCTGGAAATGATTTCTAAATCTTAAATTTTATCTCTAAACTACAACTCCAGTCCGGCCTCACTGAAATAACTGAAAGAATAAAATTAAAACTACTGAAATGAAATAATTAACTTTAAAGAAAGGCACTTTAAATACTCATGCAACAAAATCATTTTAATTTAAATACTAGAACTATGCATGGTTTATACGTAGACTAAGTTACGGGTTCTACACCCGTTCAAGAAGACTCTCCAGGGACATCCAAGGAAGAAGCCATATTAGGGACCGCCAAAGGGCAGTGGTTCAATTCAGCAGCAGGGGGCGCCTCAGAAGCCCAGTGATTTCCCAGTGTGTCCTAAGTGCAACCGCCAGCACCCGGAGCAATGTTTATATGGGTCAGGCAAGTTCTTTAAATGTGGAGCCAGTGACCACATGCTAAAGGAGTGCCCACAGTGGAGGCAGCCGACCCAGGGAAGAGTATTCGCCGTGCATGCTCAAGAGGCGAACCCAGACACGACATTACTCACCGGTAAACTTATTTAAATAAGCGCAGTATTGTTTTGCCAAGCATGTTTCAAATTTTAATTGGGATTATTAGTGTGCTAGTAGTATTTTGGGATCTTGAGTAGAGGTTTTCTACTGTGCTTGAGGTTAAGGTTAGAATTTTGGGATATAAGTTTGTGTGTACTAACGTCTCACAGGAAATATTTTCATAAAGAGAGTTGCCACGAAGGCCCTGATAGACTCAGGGGCCACCCACTCTTTTATTTCAGAGACATTCGCTAGTCACCTGGACGTCAAGTCTATTGGACTCGACGTGAGCTATTCAGTGATAGTCCCATCAAGGGAAGAATTGTCAGCTACTAGCGTGGTCAGAGACATCGATCTCGAGCTCCAAGGCCACCTAGTGTATGCCGATTTGATTGTGTTGCCGATGCCAGAGTTTGATATCATTTTGGGAATGGATTGGCTGACAAAGAACATAGTTCTTATCGATTTCCAGAAAAGGTCAGTGTTGGTAAGATCTTTAGGCATGGAGCAGTTTCTCATCGAACCAGCTAGGTGGAGGAGTTTTCCTCGTATGATCTCTTGCATGCAAGTGCGGAGACTTATGCACAAGGGTTGTCAGGCTTTCTTGGCCAGCATTGTTTCTGCACCTGACATACCCACTCCGTCTATATCTGATGTACCAGTTGTCAGAGATTTTCCTGACGTCTTTCCAGATAACGTCACAGGGCTTCCGCCAGAGAGAGAGGTGGAGTTTTTCATTGATCTTGTGCCAAGAACTGTGCCAATTTCTAAGGCACCGTACCGTTTAGCTCCAACTGAGATGTTAGAGCTCAAGCAGCAGATTCAATAGCTCTTAGACAAGAAATTCATTCGCCCTAGTTTCTCACCATGGGGCGCACCAGTACTCTTCGTAAAGAAAAAGGATGGGAGTATGAGGTTGTGTATCGATTATTGAGAATTGAACAAGATAACGATCTAGAATAAATAACCATTTCCAAGGATCGAGCACTTGTTCGATCAGTTGCAGGGAGCTACATTGTTCTCTAAGATAGATCTTCGTTCAGGGTATAATCAGCTGAAGGTGAAGGAGGCAGATGTTCATAAGACAGCCTTCAGAATCAGGTATGGGCATTACGAGTTCTTAGTGATGTCGTTTGGACTGACGAACGCTCCAGCAATATTCATGGACCTCATGAACCGAGTATTTAAGCCTTACCTTGATCAATTCGTCATAGTGTTCATTGACGACATTCTTATATACTCAAAGAGCCATGAGGAGCACAGTCAAGAATTGAGTACATTTTTGCAGATTTTTCATAGTGGCTAATTATTCGCGAAATTCAGTAAGTGTGAATTTTGGTTGGAGAAGGTAGCGTTTTTGGGCCATATAATATCTAGCAGTGGTATTGAGGTGGATCTAGCTAAGGTAGCAGCAGTCCAGGAATGGGTTGAGCCGAAGAATGCGTCTGAGTTTCGCAGTTTCCTAGGCCTAGCAGCCTACTACAGGAAATTTATTCAGGGATTTTCGTCGATAGCAGTGCCACTCACCTCATTGACAAAGAAGAATGCTAAGTTCGTGTGGAGTTGCGAGTGCCAGAGGAGCTTCGATACTTTGAAGCAAGCTCTTATTTCAGCGCCGGTGTTAGCCATGCCAGCAGGGCAGGGAAATTTTTGTTATACATCGATGCATCTAAGCTCAGGTTAGGCGCAGTGTTGATGCAGCATGGTCGAATTATAGCTTATGCTTCCAGGCAGTTGAAGGTGCATGAGAAGAGCTACCCGACTCATGATCTTGAGTTAGCCGCCGTTGTCTTTTTGCCTTGAAGATTTGAAGACACTACTTGTAAATGCCAGATATTTACCAATCACAAGAGTCTCAAGTATTTTTTCACGCAGAAAGAGCTGAATATGAGACAGAGACGGTGGTTGGAGTTGGTAAAAGACTACGATTTTGAAATTAGCTACCATCCAGGGAAAGCTAATGTTGTGGCAGATGCCTTGATCCGTAAAGTTGCAGTCGTAGCACAGATATCAGCACAGAGATCTCTTCAGTCAGGGATTCAGAGATTTGGGTTAGAGGTTTATCCTAAGGGCAGGGCTCCTAAGCTGTCTAATCTGACAGTTCATCCTTCGTTGCTTGACCGAATCCGTGCAGGTCAGCCTTAAGATGAGCAGTTACAGAAATGGAGACTGAAGGATGAAGCCAAGGGTAGTGTACTCTACACAGTGGCTGATGGTATTGTAAGATACAGAGGTAGAATGTGGGTGCCCAGTGTTGATTCGATCAGAGAAAATATCTTATCAGAGGCACACGCATCTCCGTATTCTATTCACTTAGGTGGTACCAAGATGTACAAGGATCTGCAGATTCTGTATTGGTGGCCAAGTATGAAGAGAGACATCCGTCGGTTTGTGTCTGAATGTCTCACTTGTCAGCAGGTGAAGACAGAGCATGAGAGGCCAGCAGGGATGCTTAAGCCACTCCCTATCTCCGAGTGGAAATGGGAGAACATCACCATGGACTTCATTGTCGGATTGCCGAGGTCAGTTAGGGAATCCAATGCTATTCCGATTGCACGGAATCCCAGTTTCTATTGTGTCCGACAAGGACCCGAGGTTTACATCGTCCTTTTGGAGGAGTTTGCATGCAACCATGGGGACGAAGTTGCTATTCAGTACAGCTTTTCACTCGCAGACAGATGGCCAGTCGGAGCGAGTGATTCAAATTTTGGAGGATCTATTGCAAGCCTGTATGATCGATTTCCAGGGGACTTGGGAATCTAAGCTACATCTAGCGGAGTTTACCTACAACAACAGCTTCCAATCATCTATTGGTATGGCCCCCTACGAGGCACAGCATGGGAGGAAGTGTAGATCGCCGATTCATTGGGATGAAGTCGGTGAAAGAGCAGAACTTGGTCCAGAAATAGTTCAGCAGACTGCAGATGTGGTGGTAAAGATCCGAAACAGGATGAAGACCGCCAGAGTCGTCAAAAGAGTTATGCTGACAAGAGGAGGAGAGATCTCGAGTTTGCTGCAGGTGATCATGTTTTTGTAAAGATAGCACTTATGAAGGGTATTATGAGATTTGGGAAGAGAGGCAAACTTAGTCCGAGATTTATTGGATCGTTCGAGATTCTTGACAGAGTTGGGACACTAGCCTATCGAGTTGCCCTTCCGTCGAATCTGGCCGGAGTACACAATGTGTTCCACGTCTCAATGCTGAGGAAGTACCTAGCTAATCCTTCGCACATTTTGAGTTTTGAGCCGTTGCAGCTTGCTCCAGATCTGTCGTATGAGGAAAGACCTGTCCAAATCCTAGACAGACAGGAGCGTAGACTTCGGAACAGGGTGACCAAGTTGGTCAAAGTCCAGTGGCTGAATCAATCAGTGGAGGAAGCCACTTGGGAGACCGAAACAGATATGAGGAACCGCTACCCCGAACTGTTTGGTAAGATTTAATTTCGAGGACGAAATTTATATAAGTGGGGGAGGAACTGTAGAGTCCAAAATTAGTACACGTAAAACCCATGCATTATTTAATTGTCAAATCATTTATTTAATTTAAAATGATTTTTTTGATGCATGACCTATTTAAATTGCATTATTTTAAATTATGTATGTTTATGTGATGCACGTTAAAATGTTTTCTCGAGTTTCATGTTTCAGTTATTCGATGCGGGATCGAGGAAAAAAGACCTGTGACGATTTTGACAATTTTGAAATGTGGTAATTTATTTTTAGTTAAGGTTGGGACATTTTAAACGAATTATTGATTTTTTTATCTTTCTAAAGCATAAATTATTTATTTAGTGATTTTATGATTTTAAAACTTTTATAGCTTAGTCATTGTGTATGCTATTTTTAATTAGGGGACTTGTAGAAGCAGTGTGGATTAATTTTTATTTAATATTTTTAAATTATTAATTTAGCATTAGACATCACATTATGTGCACCATTAGTCCAGCAAGTTCAATCATCAAGTTCTCCATCAAAATCATGCTCATCTGCATCGATCAGACCTAGTGAGTAACCTTAATCATTATAACAAGTAGTACATATACAATCACATGCATCAATAAAATACTTTTAAAAAATAGCTTTTCTTGAATATGCATAACTTTTAACATTTAATCATAAAAATTTCCTTTCATCATATACGTGTACATTTTTCTTTTATTGAATTCAGATCGTTTATTGTGACTTCGTTTCAGCTATAGGTCGATGAATTCATCTACGAATAACCATGGTACTAGGCGGCGGAGACATCAGTGACACTCTCACCCGTCAACTGAGCCTTGGCCTTACATAACATCATATCATCATATCATTTCGATGGAAATATGATCGTCAAGCTCTCTATGGGGTCTTCTCCCGTAAACGGGCTCCCTTTGGGGCCATTTCCATCACTATATCCCCAATCACATCCTTTTATGTCACAATCAAGTTACCTCCTTCAACCTTTCATTATTTTCACCACTTATAAAAATTCATGCATATATATATATATATATATATATATATATATATATATATATATATATATATATATATATCATTCTTATTTTAAACCAAGCATGCAACACATCTTTTAGCATTAACGTTTCTTCATAAAATTTCATAAATATTTAAAATAAACATTTTAAAATTCTTTACAGCATTCAGGGCACTGCCAGTACGTCCACTATTTTTCAAGTGTAAAATGACTATTTGGCCCTGAAACCCTACATTTCCCAATTTATCCTTAGAACTTAAAACGACATCCCTAATCCCTCCAAACCTAACATAACACCTTAAAATAGACCCATAAATATTTCTTAAACGTAAAGTTACGGTCCTCTACTACTTTCCCAATTTATTTTAATAGCTTAATCGTACGTCTTGGTTTTAATCCGAATCGATTCGAAACTTAACCAAATTTTACCAAACTTGAAACATAGCTTATTAACACCTAACCATACATTATACAATCCAAATCAAGCCAATTAAAGCCATTTCATAAGCTTAGAACAGCCGCTGAATCTGCACTATTTCATTCGAACCCTAGCTTGATCAATCGATATGTCCCTCGACTCCAGCCTTAACCACCACATCCAGACCCTAACCAGCCATCCTAGGACCTAGACCGAACCCTTAGGACACTTCAGGACCAGTCTTTACAGCCCTTACATGACCAGCCCACCAACCCGTGCCCTTCAAGCCCTACGCGACCCCAAATGGCTAGCAGCCTTCCACCTCCCCTTCTAGCCCTTGCAAAGCCCGTCTAGAACCATGACTAGACGACCCTAGGACCCTTGAACACAACCCAAACAGCATCCCACAGCTTTGCCCACCTAGAACCCAAGTTAGAAACCCTAGGACTCTAGAAACCCAATTTTCGTGCATCATGTTGCCCTATCTTGTCCAGTCCTTAAATAAAACTCTAGTTTATTTCATGTTATGCCATAAAAATGAAAATATACAAAGTGTATAATGTTCTTCATGAAATCATGTATCAAAACAAATATTACGGTGTGAACGATGAATGAAGAAAGATTAAGGCGTGCCTTTGCGTATTTTACACACGAAAAAAGATTTGAGATGCAAAGAACGTCGATGGAGAGACGCGGGTGAAGCCTTGCTGTTTCCCTTCGAAAATTTCATAAGTTTGCCTTGAAAATGTGGGTGTGTGCTCGTGTAGGCTGCGGTGGGATAGTCCTAGGGTTTTAGGTGCTTGTGTTCGTGAGTTGTATGTTTTAAAGTTGGGTTTTTGGGCTAGTTTTGATATAAATAATAAGATTCAAGTTTTAGACTCAATAACATGGGTATAATAGGCCCATTATATAGTAGATAAAATATTTCGTTTAGAGAAGTTTGTAAAAATAATTCCCAAACCGTTAAAAGGTTACCCGATTTGATAAAAATCGATTACCGGTTAAAAAATGGCTCGACATGTAAACTAATTTAAAAATGAAAATTTTCGAAAATACCTATTAAATACATCATATATAATATAATTATATTTGATCAAAATCGATTACCGGTTAAAAAAATGACTCGACATGTAAATTAATCTAAAAATGCACAATTTTTGAAAATACCTATTAAATACATCATATATTAAATAATTAATTATTTAATAAGATTATTTTTCTTAAACTGTCCCTGGTCCTCGTTCCACGTTCGAGCATCGATTGCTTCTAAAAAGTCATATTTCATGCATTCCAGTAATATATTCAAATACACATGAAATAATGACTTAAACATGTATTTAATGCAATTAAAATACATAAGAAATTTGATAAGCTACATACATGTGGTTCATGTAGACTTTTAAATTTGGGACGTTACAATATCCTTTGATAGATCTTATATATTTAATTAGATTCTTTAAGAATATTGATAATTTTATATCTTATATCGATATTACTTAAGAAATTGTAATAAATTTTTCAATTCATAAGATTATCAATAAATAATTCAACTAAAATGGCATTAAATTAATATTCCTCAAGAATATTGCCAAATATTGAATATTATATTAAAATGCTTGTGAATATTAACAAATCTTTGATATTTCTTTAAAAATAATGATATTTCATCATATATCTATGTCTTTCAATAACATTTATAGATATTGGATCTCATATCAGATTTTAACCATGAATATCTTCAGTTTCTCAATATACTAAATTATATAACATATATCTATCATGAATCTCTTTAGATTTTCAATATATTTGATCTTATATCAGAACTTAATTATGAATCTCTCCCAATATATCAAATAATATTATGCTACTTTATAGTATCAATATCATGATACTTCATGTGCATCAATGTATCAATAATTATCATTGTACTTGATAGGATCGGTTGAAATGTTGAAATGTCTTTAGAAGACGGGGTTCAATAAACACACACGATTTTTATAATCTTTTCGAATGAAGAGTCAGTTCTGTGACAAACTGATTCTAGGAATCTTGTCAGTCGATAACAATCAGTTTAACTGAATACAGTTGCGGAAATAAACTGACTGAAAGACAGAATAAATTGCTGAAGTACTAATAACACGAAGATTTATGGATGTTCGAAGATTGAATAACTCATACGTCACCTCTTCTATCACAAGGATAAGATATGTACTAAAAGACTTTGATCAATACAAAACTTGTAGAGACCCACTTCAATTTGGACTTAACACTGCCAAAACTGAAACTCTTAGTTTACTAAATTTCTCACAGTTCTCGACTGGACTTAGCACAACTGATCTAGTTAAGATCAAATGAATAATACAATGGTTTGTGCTAGTAAGCTCAAAAGATAGCCTTAAATGCTACAAATAAATCGAATAAGAGAGAGTTTTTGATTCTTTGGGTGAGAGCTATAATTTCAGCAGGGTAACGGCAAGCTTGAGAATAGATAGATCACTTGGTTGTTCAAGAGTTGTTTCTCAACTGCTCTTCTCACCTATTTATAGGCTTGTCTTCAACAGTAACATTAAATAATATTTGAATCTTTATATCCGTTGATTTCTACGTTGTTATTCTTCTTACATTCGTACACTATAAACTCTGAAATGCGGCGTTCCACTACGAGTTTCAGTCTGCTTTGTACTGTTGTCGGTTATATGTCCTTTTCAACTTATGATGTGTACAGCTGAGAGATCAGCTGATATGAAGACGTTGATAAGCTCTCAGCTGAATATATCAACTGATCAGTTTCCAACTGATCAGTCAGTTGACTCTGTGAATTCAGTTCGGCTGGCTTCAGTTGCCTTTAATAACCTTTGCATTAATCTTCAGTTAGGCAACTGTCAGTTCGTGATCAGTTAGTCCAATTAATTTAATCTCTTAGTTTGTCAAACCACCGAAATTAAGTTTCCAACAGTGTTACTTTTAGTATTCCAAAGAATATCTCATAAATTGAGTATTGACAATATGTTGGATTATTCCAATAGCATCAATAGAACGGGAGTTATTTTTGTTAGAACATTTCATTTTCTCAATCTTAATTTTGATGTGAACAAAATTTGTTTATTTGTTTTTAATAATCTACCTTAATGTGCATATAGCTGAAACTAAAACAATCAGTTACGAGCCAAAATTGAAGCTGTCGAAGCCACCAACTGAAAGCATCAACTGATCAACCAAACTGAATCAGTTCAACTGATGTATCGTAAATAAGTTCAACTGATTGTTCAGTTGATAGGTGGTTTAGCAGGAGAACCTCAGAAGGCCGACCAGCTGAAAGAGTGTTCAACTGATGAAGAACCCAACTGAAGATCAGTTCAACTGAATAGAAGTGATATCAGTTCAACTGACGAGTCAACTGATTTCACCAGCCCAACTGAAGACCAGTTCAGAACATCAGTTAGGAGAAATCAGTTGCAGATCAAGACAAGCTGATTTAAGTGGAAACCAGCTGTGCGCAAAGGTACAAAAGCTATTGTCCAGTCAAAGGACAATAATGTACGTTGCATCAGAGCATAAAGACAAAAATGTTCCAAAAAGATTGTCGGGGAGTACAATGTAGATCTCAAGGAACAAATTCAATGCAACGAATACAATTATTGAGTCTCACAGTACGATCAGTCTTCCCGCTTATAAATAGAAGACCAATGAAGACTCAAACAGATAGAGAGCATAACACAGATTCAAAAGGTCACACTTCAGAGTCATATCAGCTTAAGAGAGAAGCATTCAGCCCAGTTGTGAGGGAACACGTCAACGTGTTATCAGCTTAGATTAGAAGTCTATTTCCCTCAGTGTGTGAGAACACCTTTCGGGTAGTTTTCAGAGATCAGTTCTAAGACACACACACACCACCACTCAAATACAGTCTTGCACAAAGAGGATAAACTTGTGTATGTAGTATTTCTCACATAGACATTAAAAAAGTGTTGACTTGAAGGTGCTGCCTTCAGTCTAGTCTAGGAGTTCGGTTAGGCAGTGGATAAGACCTAAGCTGGGTAGGTTTATACAAGTATTTGTATCGATCAAAGTCTTCTAGTGAAACCTACCCGAGGTGATAGAAGGGGTGACGTAGGAGCAGTTGAAGTCTCCAAACATCCATAAGCATATTTTGTGTATTTAACTTTTTAACTATTGTTTTCAAACTGATTTAAATAGTTAGAGCATCCGTTGGTTCAGTTCTCATCATAACTGAACTAATGAATGCAAAAACTAATCTAGTGTTTTGGTTATTCAGTTACACAAGATATATAAATATATTAGTGTTTTTTAACGAAGGATTATTTCGAGTTTTTTCCGCTTGGTTCTTTATCAAACTCGATCTAATTCATCGTTGTAAACATTCTTAGAACACGAGCTATTGCAGCTCTTGGAAAATATTTTGTTTGAAGCACCTCAAAGTGCTCTGCAAACGATCCTTCAATTGGTATCAGAGCTAGTTGTTCTAAGGAGATTTGAAAACTGATATTTTAAAATATGTTTTAAAATGGATTTCAAAATCCTCTTAAATATTTTATGCGTTTGTTGTGAGGAAAGAGAAGGTTTTTGGCTCTGCAACTAACATTGTAGCCACTTCTCTCGACTCATTAACTTTGTTGTTTTAAGTAGCATGCAGGGTTTATAGTTCAGCTGACAACAGTTCAACTAAACTGCTCAAAGGACAAAATTTCAGTTGCAAGTCTACCAGTCCAACTGATCAACAAACGAAACCCAACTACCAGCTGAAACTGATGAGTTAAGTGGAGCTTAATCATCAGAAGGGCCAACGCTTCATTGCCATATTAGATGAAATACAGATGATCAATGCGGTTCAGCGCCAGCTGAGTCCAGTTTGAGTCAGCTCGACCAGTTAGCCAGCACAGAGATCAAGTCCAATGCAAATTAGCTGAGCCTCTGGAAACAGAAACTCAAATCTTTGCAGCATTCAAAGCATTCAAGGCGATCAGTTGTTAGTATATTCAGTTCTATTATGTGTAAACTAACTGTTGTTTGATATTATTTAAAGTCTGCTAGTGGAGTAGCAATTTCCCTTACATTGGTTAATATGCACATATGTATAAAACAAGGGACGCTTATTTTATTAAATATACATCTTGTTCATCCAGTTGGTCTTTACATAATTGAACTGCTATTTTAAGATTTGTTGACTATAGTGCTTGATTGATACCAAAACTTCATTAATCGCGTAATTTATTATATTTTTGAAGGGGAATTTTTAATTCAGTTTCAGAGGGGGAGTTTTTATTTAGAATTGTCCCTCGAACTGAAAAACTGTTTACAAATTATTTCATTCAGGGGGAGCGTTTCTTTCTGCTATTCCCTGAACTGAAAAACTTTACGTTAAAAGGCTTTCCTTCATTTATTTGATACTCTCTTTGGGGAGAACTTCTTTTTAGCTTCAATTATTCAAGTTTTGTGATCATCAAAAAGGGGGAGATTGTTGAAACATTTCATGTTCGCAATCTTAATTTTGATGTGAACAAAACTTGTTTATTTGTTTTTAATAATCTACCTTAGTGCGCAAATAGCTGAAACTGAAAAAATCAGTTACAAGCCAAAACTGAAGCTGTCGAAGACGCCAACTGAAAGCATCAACTGATCAACCAAACTGAATCAGTTCAACTGATGTATCGTAAATAAGTTCAACTGATTGTTCAGTTGATAGGTGGTTCGGCAAGAGAACCTCAGAAGCCCGGCCAGCTGAAGGAGTGTTCAACTGATGAAGAACCCAACTGAAGATCAGTTCAACTTAATAGAAGTGATATCAGTTTAACTGACGAGTCAAATGATTTCACCAGCCCAGCTGAAGACAAGTTCAACTGACCAGTTCAGAACATCAGTTAGGAGCAATCAGTTGAAGATCAAGACAAGCTGATTTAAGTGGAAACCAGCTGTGCGCAAAGGTACAAAAGCTATTGTCCAGTCAAAGGACAATAATGTACGTTGCATTAGAGCTTAAATACAAAAATGTTCCAAAAATATTGTCGGGGAGTACAATGTAGATCTCAAGGAACAAATTCAAATGCAACGAATACAATTATTGAGTCTCACTGTACGATCAGTCTTCCCGCTTATAAATAGAAGACCAGTGAAGACTTAAACAGATAGAGAGCATAACACATATACAAAAGGGCACGCTTCAGAGTCATATCAGCTTAAGAGAGAAGCATTCAGCCCAGTTGTGAGGGAACACTTCAACGTGTTATCAGCTTAGATTAGAAATCTATTTCCCTCAGTGTGTGAGAACACCTTTCGGGTAGTTTTCAGAGATCAGTTCTCACACACACACACCACCACTCAAATACAGTCTTGCACAAAAACAATAAACTTGTGTATGTAGTCTTTCTCACATAGACATTAAAAAAGTGTTGACTGGAAGGTGCTGCCTTCAGTCTAGTCTAGGAGTTCAGTTAGGCAGTGGGTAAGACCTAAGCTGGTTAGGTTTATACAAGTATTTGTATCGATCAAAGTCTTCTAGTGAAACCTACCCGAGTTGGTAGAAGGGGTGACGTAGGAGTAGTTGAAGTCTCCGAACATCCATAAACATATCTTGTGTATTTAACTTTTTAACTATTGTTTTCAAACTGATTTAAATAGTTAGAACATCTGTTGGTTCAGTTCTCATCATAACTGAACTAATGAATGCAAAAACTAATCTAGTCTTTTGGTTATTCAGTTACACAAGATATATAAATATATCAGTGTTTCTTTACGAATGATTATTTCGAGTGTTTTTCGCTTGGTTCTTTATCAAACTCGATCTAATTCATCGGTGTAAACATTCTTAGAACACGAGCTATTGCAGCTCTTGGAGAATATTTTGTTTGAATCACCGCAAGGTGCTTTGCAAACGATCCTTCAATTTTGATTCATAGTTTCTTATAGTATCATGCTGACCAAGTTTCGAACTCCTCAACCAAAAATCTTAAAAAATTTCCTTCTAGTAGTAAAAATATTCATAGATTTTTTAATAAAGATTTAACATATCGAATAAATTCAGATAATTCAATTTAAAATAAGCTTGCAACTTTTATGAGCGATATTGAGCATTACAATTTCTCAACATTTTTTAATTTTTTTATCTTTCATATTTACCAGATATTTTTAATTCTTGGACCTAATTTGACAGCGGAAAAAAATTTGCATTGAAAAGAACATATTTCACAAGAATAAAATCTATATATATGTGTGTTTTCATATCGAAAGATCATTAATGATGGCGACCAAATATTTATTGTAGAGGTAATCTCTCTCTAAAACAATCGAACTTGATCTGTTACATTTAACAATAAGTGGAAATTGAAGGTTGACTTGAAAAAAACATTCTCTTCTTTTTTCTGAAAAGAAAATTTTATCAAAATTTCCATGTGCAAATATATTTTTTGTATTTTTAAACTTGTCAATGAAATCAAATGTAAAAAGCTAATGAAATAATATTTTGTCATCTTCTATGCTACTAACCATGAAGGCAAAACGAATATATGAGAGATAACCAATGAATGTTATTATTTGAAAGAGAAATGTGTTAGGATCAAAGAAAACTATTTAGAGGGGATAAATGAACTATTATATAATTGCGAAAAATTATGCGAAACTTAAGCTGTGTTAACATAACGACGCCTCAAGTCAATATTCCAGTCAAGCTGAGTAATTTAAGCTATGAAAATATCTAGGTGCGGAAACAACTCAAGTTGCTTAGTTAGTATGATATATGCAAGTGCAACAGATCAATTCAGGTTATAAGCTCAACAGCACGAACGATAACAGATAAGATATATATCAGTAAAGTAAATGTAAACAGAATATGCAAGGATTTGTTTATGAAAGTTCAAAGATTAAGCTTCTATGTCTCTCCTTATTCTGTTTCTAGAAGGATTCACTAGAAGATTTGATCAGAACAACCTTTTGTGCAAACCCACTCTGACTTCGGGTTTATCTCTGGCATAATCGGAACTTCTAAGAAACTCTTTTTAAACTTAATATGTTTAGAAACAAGCTTCTGACAATTACATTGATTCTCAAAATACAATACAACTCGTGTAAACAAAATATAAGTGAAAATACAATTTGCATAAAATGATCCTGTAATTTAACAATTTTAGCTTGAATCAAGATCAATTTAATTTATGATCACCAAAACTTAGATTTAAAGTTTAGCTTAACAATTTCTCTTTTTTTTGGATGTCAAAACTAAGTTTATGGCCTAATTGACAAAGATTGAACATAATCTGAATAAATTTAATTGTTTATAATCCGATCTGAACAATTGAACTATTTACTGATAAGATGCATAAATAACTAAAGAAAAAGGAGAATGATTAAAAAATATATCTCTATCTCCTGTTAAATTATTTTATGAAGGGTTGATGTCAAGTGTAGCTAGGTTTGTGTCCAACACACCACTTGAGCTGCTGTGGTGACCACCACTACCGGAAATTCCACCAGGTGGTTTTTTATACTGAGACGAGGAAGAAGAAGGCTTAGACTGTTCTTTAGATTTTCCCCTTTCTTGACATCAACCCTGTATTTTTGGAGAAATTCTAATACCTAAAAAAAATTTCCAAATGTCTCAATATCACCTATTAGCACATGTTCTTTCTTGTCGATCCGGCAGACCACATCATTATTAAAGCGTCAAAAATCCTGTCTGAGCTCCGATGGTTGTCTTGATTGCATTTTCAGTACTTTGAGTACTCCATAAATTTGAGCGTTTTAGTTTTTTTTTTTAAAAAAATAGCACCAATTCTAGTGTGATGCCATCTGATATGCTCTTAGGCCAAAAACTTCATTTTGTAATTGGGCCAAGGACCGATGAACTAAGTTTACTTCATCAAACTGTTGAAAATCTTTTTCAAGTCATTGATCGATTTCTTGAAATTGATAAGGTGAAAATGGTGGAGACTTCTGTTATAGCTCAACTTCTTGAAAATTCTTTCTGATTGGATTGGTGGTTCAATTATCATTTCGGGGTTATCATCAACTTCCTCAGTTGGAATTCTTTGATTTGAGGAAAAAAATGATGTTCTTCTTGTTCTCGTTCTGGTAGCTTTTTTGGAGTTAGATGAGGTGGGGCTTGAAACATGTTGTAGATAATACCATCATTAGATGGCAGTGAAGATGTTACAAGCTGTAGTTCTACTGTCTTCTGGTGATGATTTGGTGGAGAGGAGTCTGAAGTAGATTTAACTACTACCACTTGCTGTAAAGGGATAGCTATTGTGATAATAGAATCATTTTCCCGTGAAATGAAAACTTGAGTGAGTTAAAGAGTGGTTGTGCTGTTTGCAGCATCTCAACTTTTGTAGTCAGAAGTAATTCAGGAAGAGCATCAGAACAATGCAAAGGCACTGGATCTTCTTTAACTTGTTCACAAGCTGCTTGTTGTACGTCTTCACCTGGCAGCTTCAAATTTGGATCAGTGGAGGGGTTTGACTCAACGCGTTGATCAGTTTGAGTCAGTTGTTGAAGCGTCTGCTCTTTTTTAAAGGTCTACGCGAACCAAATGCATATAAATTATTAAATTCTCCTGTATTTTTAATTAAATATTTTAGTTGAATGAATTAATTATGTTGTGCATAATGGTATGTTAAAAATATATTTTCTACATTGTTGCATTAAAATGTATTTTTAAAGGTTATTCAAGTTGCAATCGAGGAACGGAGACCAAGGGCTGAAAAATAGAAAATGTTTTTATTAAACAATTGTTTTTAATTATTTAAAATATGGGTGATGCTGTTTATTATTTTTGAAAATAAAGAGTTTTGAGGTGATTTTATACGTCGAGACGTAATTTTTATCGGTAGTGGATTTTCAACAAAAATACGAATGCAATGGCAACCCGGCTAATAAATTCACAAACTTATTTAAGCAAAAATTAATTTTAATATTTTAATTGAGCACTAATGGGCTATTTGGGCCTAATTTATTTTTCTAATGGGCCTAAACCTTGATTAGTGTTTTATTTAGTATTTAAAAGTGCAAAACCCCACCCTAATCCCTTGCATATGCACGCCTCAATCACCTACACACTTCAAACTCTTATTTCCTCCCAAGACACAAGACACACGCACACAGCAATTTGAAAGAAAAAAATTTGAAAGCTTTAGGGGTTCAAGCCATCGTCTTTGTGCCACCGTTCTCCGCAATCGCCAACAAGTTTTTCGTGCGTTTAATACGCAAAGGCACGCCATATTTCTTTCTTTCAAACATCTATCACACCATAATATTTATTTGATCATGATTTGAAAGAAAACTTGACACACAAATTTATTTTCGTAACTATGTGTATATAGGTGTTAAACTTGTGTTATTTGATTCCAAAATCATGTTTTTATATGTGCTAGAGGGCTGCCATGATTAGGACTTGAACAAGCATGAATTCACGTGAGTTTAGAGCCCTAAGAACACACCAAAACACTGCACAACCACAGCACACACAAGCTGGAACCAAAATTCTGTCATGGTATATGTAGGGATCGGTTGTGAGGGGCTGTGATGCATGGCTTGGCTTGGGCCACGGCAGGGGCTTGGCTTGGGTCGGGGGGAGAGTCCTAGCCATGCTAGGACTCGAGACCAAGGGTTGGGGAGGAGTCCTAGCAAGCTAGGACTCCACCCGAGATTGATGATCAAGGTGTGCGCAGGTTTCAGAAGAAGGTGCAGGGAGGAGAGGCTCGGCCAGGGGGCTTGGGCTGGGTTAGGTTAGGTCCTTATGGTCCTAGAAGGGTGCTAGAGAGGTTGGTTCTGGTCCTGGTGTGGCTGGCTAAGTCCTAGCAACAGAAACGTAGAGGCCATGGTAGGTGGGTTCTCGGCCAGAAATTGCTACTGGTGTAGAGCCTCGGTTTTGGGGCTAGGGTCGAGTCTTATGGGTTCTAAGGGTGCATGAGGGTCCCTAGAGAGGCTGGTCATGAGTTGGGGCAGGGTGGCTCGATGTGGCTCGAGCCAAACACAGAAAAACGTGAAGTACACTTTCAAGGGGCACAGGTTGCTGTCTGAATTCAGTGGCTTTGCTGCAGGGTTGTAGGGATTGAGTTGGTCTGAGCTTGGGCTGGGCGTGGTTCAGGGATGGTGAGGGTCGTGTGGGCTCGGTGGTGGCTCGATTGGGAGAGTCCTTGTAACGGCCCGAAAATTTAAAGGTCAATGCGAACCACATGCATGCGATTTATTAAATTCTCTTGTATTTTAATTAAATGATTTAATTGCATTAATTAATTATATAGTGCATTTTTACATGTTTAAAATATATTTTTCTACATGGTTGCATTAAAATGTATTTTTAAAGGATATTCGAGTTGCGATCGAGGAACGGAGACCGTGGGCTGAAAAATAGAAAATAATTTTTATTGGTTTATTGTGTTTAAATTATTTAAAAATATGGGTGTTGCTTTTTCTTATTTTTGAAAATATAGAGTTTTGAGGTGATTTTATACGTCGAGACGTAATTTTTATCGGTGTTGGATTTTCAACAAAAATACAAACTTTTTGGCAACCCGGCTATTTAATTCACAAACTTATTTTTACCAAAACTATTTTAATATTTTATTTAAATCCCAATTAGACTAATGGGCTTAATTTAATGGCTTAATAGGCCTAAACCCTTGTTAGTAATTAATTAGTATATAATATATGTTAAGTCTCCTAAAACCCTACAATTCCTACACAAACACACGGCCACAATTCTGAAAAATTGCCCCACCCTACACGGCACACACATGCTTAAACATTGAAGGAATTTTCGAGAATTTGCCAAGGGTGATTCAAGCCAAAGGTCTTGCTCCGTTCTTCGTCATCGTCAATGGTTTTTCATGCGTTAAACACGCAAAGGCACGCCTATTCTTTCCTTCAAAACATCATCACACCATATTATATTTTTATGCATGAAAAGTTTGGAAAATATGTAAAACTTTGAATTAATTTCGTATGGATGGCATATGTCAATTTTTTTGCATGAACCTTCCTTCAAAATCCATGTGTTTGTATTGTTTAAGGGCTGCCATGATATAGGCTATGATTAAGCATGGTTTTAAAGAATTTTTAGACTCCTAAACCACACACAAACGCTGCAAACCACTTGAAATTAAGTTGGAACTAAAACTTGACAGAAAGTGATCCTATATATGGTTCGGTTTTCATATGATGTTGGTCTAGCTTGGGTGCAGTTGAGACCAGGGCATGGCTAGGGTCTGTTATGGGTCAGGGGTAGAGTCCTAGCCACGCTAGGACTCGAGTCATGGGCTGGGGAAGGAGTCCTAGCTTGCTAGGACTCCCACCCGAGAGTTGAGGGAGGTTGAGCGCAGGTTCTATGGTCTGCGCAGATGGATTGTGGGCCCGGATAGGGGCTTTGGGCTGGGCTAGGTTAGGTCCTTAGGGTCCTAGGAGGGTGCTTGAGGGGTTGGTTCAAGGGGTGGCTCGATGGTTAGAGGCCTAGCATCAGAAAACGTGAGGAAGGTGCATGGCAGCAAGGTGTTGCGTGAGATTGCTGTTGTGTTCAGTAGGCGGCTGCTCGCGTCCAGGGGTTTGGATCGGTCTGGGCTTGGTCTGGGCGTGGTTCAGGGAAGGTTAGGGTCATGGGTGGTCGGTGGTTAAGGGCTGGTAGAGTCCTAGGCGGCTAGGACTCCCAATGCAACAAGGACACTACAAACACACACACGTGCAGAATTTTAGGTCGACTTCCAGGACGTTTTTTGTCAGGCTAGGGCTAGTTGTTTGGGCTGGGCTTCGTCAGTTGGGTCCCTAGGTGGGTTGGCTAAGTTTTGGCTAAAGGTGGCTCGGGCGTGGCTCGAGTAAATTAGGAGATGGCTCAGTGTGTTCGATAAGGTGTCAAAAACGAGATTTTAATAATTAACAATGAATCCATAGGTCCACGGTGTGGCTCATGACTTGGAAGGGTTGAATAAATCATAAAAATGTTATGTTTAAAATTTGGGGTCAAAATAACGAGTTTTGGATTTATTCGGAATTTAATCGACGCACGAAACGCTAATTAACGAGTTAATTGAAACGCCTAGTTTTAAGCTTTATAAAATTATGAAAAATTATATTTAAGCTTAAATAATTATTATAAGTCTAAGTTTTTGATTTGGAAATTTTATATTAAGGTTTTGTTTAATTCGAGATTAAAACGCTTTAATACGTTATATTTAAAGATTAAATTAAAAGTCCTTGATTGAGGGTAAATAAAATTATGAGAAAATTCAAGTAGGCTTAAATAATTATTTGGGACATGTTAGAGTCAATGAATTCAAGAAAATGTCAAAAAAGGAAAATTTTACGTCTAGGGGTAAAACGGTCTTTTTACACCTAAAAATTAGTAAACGTCATGGCAGTGCCCTGAAAACTGTTTTTTGTGCTAATATGATTATTTTCAATGGTTATGGATGTTGATTGAATTTTTATATGTTAAAATGTTATTTTTAAAACGTTTATGAATTTTATGGTTTAATTGGACATTTAAAAGACATGTTGCATGCTTGGTTTAAAAGAAAAAACGTTATATGCATGTCTAAAATTTATAAAGTGATAAGAATATGAAACGTTGAAGGAAGTAAAGTAATTGTGACTAATACGATGATATGTTGGAAATTTCGTGAGGGTTATGGTCCCAGTGGGAGCCCGACGATCATTTTCCTTTGATACGGACATGTAGATGTATACGATGATATGTTATACGTAAGACCAAGGCCCAGTTGACCGGTGAGAGTGTTCCTGGTGTCCCCGCCGCCCAGTACTGTAACGCCCCAGATTCGACGACTGTCCTCACTGTATCAAGACGAGTCTTTCCAGCGTGCTTATATGTCCTCACTCACACGCACCCTGGGAAACTTCCCAGGAGGTCACCCATCCCAAAATTTCCCCAAGTCAAGCACGCTTAACTTTGGAGTTCTTATGTGATGAGCTACCGAAAAGAAGATACACCTTCGTGATATGAGTAGTACAAATCAAATCTTTTAAGCCCTCTTCAACTGTTCAGTCCATTACATTGTACAGTCTCGGAATCCCTCTCATTCCCGTGTGGGTCGGCTCATTCATGTTTCCTCCACCTAGAAGCCTGCCAGGAGCCACTCATTGTCCGTGCAACTGATGGCACCGGCGATCACCCCCCGCCCTCTTCGGCCCCGGGCCTAACATGCCCACCAGCTTCCGCTTGGTTCGTCCCCGAACCACACCGTACTAAGAGAGGTCGGCTCTGATACCAACTTGTAACGCCCCAGATTCGACGACTGTCTTCACTGTATCAAGACGAGTCTTTCCAGCGTGTTTATGTCCTCACTCACACGCACCCTGGGAAACTTCCCAGGAGGTCACCCATCCCAAAATTTCCCCAAGTCAAGCACGCTTAACTTTGGAGTTCTTATGTGATGAGCTACCGAAAAAAAGTGCACCTTCGTGATATGAGTAGAACAAATCAAATCTTTTAAGCCCTCTTCAACTGTTCAGTCCATTACATTGTACAGTATCGGAATCCCTCTCATTCCCGTATGGGTCGGTTCATTCATGTTCCCTCCACCTAGAAGCCTGCCAGGAGCCGCTCATTGTCCGTGCAACTGATGGCACCGGCAATCACCCCTCGCCCTCTTCGGCCCCGGGCCTCACATACTGTAACGCCCCAGATTCGACGACTGTCCTCACTGTATCAAGACGAGTCTTTCCAGCGTGCTTATGTCCTCACTCACACGCACCTGAGAAACTTCCCAGGAGGTCACCCATCCCAAAATTGCCCCAAGTCAAGCACGCTTAACTTTAGAGTTCTTATGTGATGAGCTACCGAAAAGAAGATGCACCTTCGTGATATGAGTAGTACAAATCAAATCTTTTAAGCAATCTTCAACTGTACTGTCCATTACATTGAACAGTCTCGGAATCCCTCTCATTCCCGTGTGGGTCGGTTCATTCATGTTCCCTCCACCTAGAAGCCTGCCAGGAGCCGCTCATTGTCCGTGCAACTGATGGCACCGGCGATCACCCCCCGCCCTCTTCGGCCCTGGGCCTCACAAGTACTGTGGTTACATGTAGATGGATCCATCGCCCAACACGTAGACGTAGACGTAGATGAACACGAAAGTCACAATTAACGATCTGAATTCAACGAAAGGAAAAAGGAATATGTATATGTTGATGATAATATGAATATGAATATGTTGAGGATGATATGATTAAGTTTATGAAAATTTTTATGTTTAAAGTTCATGCATCATTATGAAAATGTTTTTATTTAAAGTTTTATGCATCATGAAAATGTTTACGAAATTGTTTATGTTTATGCATCTTCACGAAAATGATATTTTAAGTACAAATATTTTTCACTGTTATATGTTAACTGTATTACATATTACTTGATATCAAGGATATGACGTGTTGAGTCTTTAGACTCACTAGGTGTGTATGATGCAGGTGATTATAATGATAATGTTAATGGAGGTCTTGATGGTCGATCTGACTGGACTGGAGGTGCACGTAACCCGAGGATCCGACGCTAGTTTTCCGCACTAGTTTATGATTTATGATTTTAAGTTATATTAAAGATATTTTTATGACTTTTATTTATTTTATGAGAGATTTTTGAGAGGTTATATTATGGGCTATTATACTTTTCAAATAATGTTTTTAGGTTGGTAAATTGTTTGACGATTTTGTGCTTTAAAATATTTTCCTTTGGATTTTTAAATGTGAGTTGGTTGATTTATTTTAAAATGATGTCAAAAATATTTTATGGTTCGGCCGATTCTAAGTGAGGTTTAAAAAAAAATATTCTAGTACATTTTAAGAAAACGAATAAGCAGACGTTACAGTTGGTATCAGAGCAAAGGTCCTGTAAAGGGTTGTGCCACCATCAGCGCCAGAAAGATCAGTCGTCAAGTCTCAAAATTGTAAGTTTTTACATGCTTTATATGATTTATATGTTATCACCTGCATGGCTACATGAATTATATGTTCACGTCACATGTTTAATAGCTTCATGATAATATATGATTTATATGCTTTGGAATTTTTTTTATATGTAATACGATATGAAATGAAAAATTATTTGATTTTAACGCATGTTGGTTTTGTGGTGGAATTGGACAATGTTGATTTTTGGATTTTAGTATTGACGTTTTACTTCAGCGCCAGAAAGATCAGTCGTCAAGTCTCAAAATTGTAAGTTTTTACATGCTTTATATGATTTATATGTTATCACCTGCATGGCTACATGAATTATATGTTCACGTCACATGTTTAATAGCTTCATGATAATATATGATTTATATGCTTTGGAATTTTTTTTATATGTAATACGATATGAAATGAAAAATTATTTGATTTTAACGCATGTTGGTTTTATGGTGGAATTGGACAATGTTGATTTTTGGATTTTAGTATTGACGTTTTACTTTTTGGGCTATAGGTTAATAGTGAATATTATGAATGCTTTATGGGACACATAGATTTTCTAAGAAAATATTTTTGATTTAAGGTTACTAGTCGAATTAATTTTTGGGAATTAGACGTAAGGAATAATGATTTAAGGATTTGTAACGACTTCGGCAGTAAAAAAATATATAAATTGGGATTTTAAGTTTTGATTAAAGGTAAATTAGGTTATAGCAAATGATTTTGGGTAAATAAGTTTAAATTATCGAAATTTATGTTATGGGAAACCCGTAGAGGAGAATTAAGAATGTTAAGAGCTTATGGGTTAATCGTAGGATTTTTGAAATTAAGGACCAATTAAGGTTAATTTTTGAGGAAATTAAGAATTAGTTTTGCAATTATTACGAAATTTGGGGACTAATTTAGCAATAAGTGAAAATTGAATGGGTTAAATGATAAGAATTTTCGATGATTTAGACTCTTAAGAATATTTGGAACCTTGAGATATCTTGGTTATAATGTTGCAAGAAATGTTAATCAAGAGTTTTTAAGAATGAATCGATATTATGCTTGAAAATCTAAGCGTTAGTGGATGCGTTTGGGATTTTAAGATTGAAATTTGATAAGTCGATGAATATTTTGGGTATAAAATAAGAAAAATAATATATGATAAGTATGGTCATCCATATATTTATATTGGGAATTTTAAGAAAAGTTGTTATTCGAGGTTATATTAGTAACAACATAAGTCATTATGGGTCTTTTTAAGTTGCAATTCGAAAATAAGGATTTAGAAGGTAAAATTAATTGGGATTTAGTAGACGTAAGGACATTCTAGAATTTAAGTTTTATCAGAGTAGCGCAGCAGAAACGTGGATTTTTGGGATGCTAGAACTAAGTCTAAAATTTGGGTTATTAAGGATAAGCGAATTTCGAGGACGAAATTCAATTTAAGGGGGGGAGATTGTAACGCCCCGAAAATTTAAAGGTCCACGCGAACCACATGCATACGATTTATTAAATTCTCTTGTATTTTAATTAAATGATTTAATTGCATTAATTAATTATGTGGTGCATTTTTACATGTTTAAAATATAATTTTCTACATGGTTGCATTAAAATGTATTTTTAAAGGATATTCGAGTTGCGATCGAGGAACGGAGACCGAGGGCTGAAAAATAGAAAATAATTTTTATTGGTTAATTGTTTTTAAATTATTTAAAAATATGGGTGTTGCTTTTTCTTATTTTTGAAAATATAGAGTTTTGAGGTGATTTTATACGCCGAGACGTAATTTTTATCGGTGTTGGATTTTCAACAAAAATACAAACTTTTTGGCAACCCGGCTATTTAATTCACAAACTTATTTTTACCAAAACTATTTTAATATTTTATTTAAATCCCAATTAGACTAATGGGCTTAATTTAATGGCTTAATAGGCCTAAAGCCTTGTTAATAATTAATTAGTATATAATATATGTTAAGTCTCCTAAAACCCTACAGTTCCTACACAAACACACGGCCACAATTCTGAAAAATTGCCCCACCCTACACGGCACACACATGCTTAAACATTGAAGGAATTTTCGAGAATTTGCCAAGGGTGATTCAAGCCAAAGGTCTTGCTCCGTTCTTCGGCATCGTCAACGGTTTTTCGTGCGTTAAACACGCAAAAGCACGCCTATTCTTTCCTTCAAAACATCATCACACCATATTATATTTTTATGCATGAAAAGTTTGGAAAATATGTAAAACTTTGAATTAATTTCGTATGGATGGCATATGTCAATTTTTTTGCATGAACCTTCCTTCAAAATCCATGTGTTTGTATTGTTTAAGGGCTGCCATGATATAGGCTATGATTAAGCATGGTTTTAAACGATTTTTAGACTCCTAAACCACACACAAACGCTGCAAACCACTTGAAATTAAGCTGGAACTAAAACTTGACAGAAAGTGATCCTATATATGGTTCGGTTTTCATATGATGGTGGTCTAGCTTGGGTGCAGTTGGGACCAGGACATGGCTAGGGTCTGTTATGGGTCAGGGGTAGAGTCCTAGCCACGCTAGGACTCGAGTCATGGGCTGGGGAAGGAGTCCTAGCTTGCTAGGACTCCCACCCGAGAGTTGAGGGAGGTTGAGCGCATGTTCTATGGTCTGCGCAGATGGATTGTGGGCTCGGCCAGGGGCTTTGGGCTGGGCTAGGTTAGGTCCTTAGGGTCCTAGGAGGGTGCTTGAGGGGTTGGTTCAAGGGGTGGCTCGATGGTTAGAGGCCTAGCATCAGAAAACGTGAGGAAGGTGCATGGCAGCAAGGTGTTGCGTGAGATTGCTGTTGTGTTCAGTAGGCGGCTGCTCGCGTCCACGGGTTTGGGTCGGTCTGGGCTTGGTCTGGACGTGGTTCAGGGAAGGTTAGGGTCATGGGTGGTCGGTGGTTAAGGGCTGGTAGAGTCCTAGGCGGCTAGGAGTCCCAATGCAACAAGGACACTACAAACACACACACGTGCAGAATTTTAGGTCGACTTCCAGGACGTTTTTGGTCGGGCTAGGGCTGGTTGTTTGGGTTGGGCTTCGTCAGTAGGGTCCCTAGGTGGGTTGGATAAGTTTTGGCTCAAGGTGGCTCGGGCGTGGCTCGAGTAAATTAGGAGATGGCTCGGTGTGTTCGATAAAATGTCAAAAACGAGATTTTAATAACTAACAATGAATCCATGGGTCCACGGTGTGGCTCATGACTTGGAAGGGTAGAATAAATCATAAAAATGTTATGTTTAAAATTTGGGGTCAAAATAACGAGTTTTGGATTTATTCGGAATTTAATCGCCGCACGAAACGCTAATTAACGAGTTAATTGAAACACCTAGTTTTAAGCTTTATAAAATTATGAAAAATTATATTTAAGCTTAAATAATTTTATAAGTCTAAGTTTTTTATTTGGGAATTTTATATTAAGGTTTGATTTAATTCGGGATTAAAACGCTTTAATACGTTATATTTAAAGATTAAATTAAAAGTTCTCGATTTAGGCCAAATAAAATTATGAGAAAATTCATGTAGGCTTAAATAAATATTCGAGACATGTTAGAGTCAATGAATTCAAGAAAATGTCAAAAACGGGAAATTTTACGTCCAGGGGTAAAACGGTCTTTTTACACCTAAAAATTAGTAAACGTCATGGCAGTGCCCTGAATACTGTTTTATGTGCTAATATGATTATTTTCAATGGTTATGGATGTTGATTGAATTTTTATATGTTAAAATGTTATTTTTAAAACGTTTATGGATTTTATGGTTTAATTGGACATTTAAAAGACATGTTGCATGCTTGGTTTAAAAGAAAAAACGTTATATGCATGTTTAAAATTTATAAAGTGATGAGAATATGAAACGTTGAAGGAAGTGAAGTAATTGTGACTAATACGATGATATGTTGGAAATTTCGTGAGGGTTATTGTCCCAGTGGGAGCCCGACGATCGTGTTTCCTTGGATACGGACATGTAGATGTATACGATGATATGTTAATACGTAAGGCCAAGGCCCAGTTGACCGGTGAGAGTGTTGCTGGTGTCCCCGCAGCCCAGTACTGTGGTTACATGTAGATGGATCCATCGCCCAACACGTAGACGTAGATGAATACGAAAGTCACAATTAACGATCTGAATTCAACGAAAGGAAAAAGGAATATGTATATGTTGATGATAATATGAATTTGAATATGTTGAGGATGATATGATTAAGTTTATGAAAATTTTTATGTTTAAAGTTCATGTATCATTATGAAAATATTTTTATTTAAAGTTTTATGCATCATGAAAATGTTTATGTTTATGCATCTTCACGAAAATAATATTTTAAGTACAAATATTTTTCACTAATATATGTTAACTGTATTACGTATTACTTGATATCAAGGATATGACGTGTTGAGTCTTTAGACTCACTAGGTGTGTATGATGCAGGTGATTATAATGATAATGTTAATGGAGGTCTTGATGGTCGATCTGACTGGACTGGAGGTTCACATAACCCGAGGACCGACGCTAGTTTTCCGCACTAGTTTATGATTTATGATTTTAAGTTATATTAAAGATATTTTTATGACTTTTATTTATTTTATGAGAGATTTTTGAGAGGTTATAGTATGAGCTATACTTTTCAAATAATGTTTTTAGGTTGGTAAATTGTTTGACGATTTTATGCTTTAAAATATTTTTCTTTGGATTTTTAAATGTGAGTTGGTTGATTTATTTTAAAATGATGTCAAAAATATTTTATGGTTCGACCGATGCTAAGTGAGGTTTAAAAAGAAATTCTAGTACATTTTAAGAAAACGAATAAGCAGAGGTTACAGTCCTAGACTAGTTAGGAGTCCTAACACCAAAGGAAACACACCCCACACACATGCAGAATTTGGTGCTTCTGTCCAGGGGAGTTTGAGCGACTTAGGGGCTTGTTCTTTGGGCGGGGCTTGGTTAGTAGGGTCCCTAAGTGGGTTCGCTAGGGTTTGGCTCGAGGTGGCTCGGGCGTGGCTCGGGTAAATTGAGAGATGGCTCGGTGTGTTCGTCGAATGGTCAAAAACAAAAATTAAAGAAGCAAAAATTGATCCAAGGGTCCACGGGGGTGGCTCATGACTTGGAAGGGTAGAATAAATCTTAAAAATGTTATGTTTAAAATTTGGGATCAAAATAACGAGGTTTGGATTTATTCGAAATTTAATCGCCGCACGAAACGCTAATTAACGAGTTAATTGAAACGCCTAGTTTTAAGCTTTATAAAATTATGAAAAATTATGTTTAAGCTTAAATAATTATTAAAAGTCTAAGTTTTTAATTTGGAAATTTTATATTAAGGTTTAGTTTAATTCGGGATTAAAACGTGTTAATATGTCTTATTTAAAGATTAAATTAAAAGTCCTCGATTTAAGCTAAATAAAAATATGAAAAAAATTTATGTAGGCTTAAATAATTATTTGGGACATGTTAGAGTCATGAAATCAAGATAAAAGTCTAAACCGAGGAATTTTACGTCTAGGGATAAAACGGTCTTTTTACACCTAGAAATTAGTAAACGTCATGGCAGTGCCCTAAATGCTATTTTTATGATATTATGATTATTTTTAAATGTTTATGAAATGTTCATGATTAAATTATGATTTTAATATGTCTAAGGGATTTTTATGATTTAAGGAAGACATTTAAAAGACATGTTGCATGCTTGGTTTCAATACAAAATGTTATGTTATGCATGATTTTTATAAAGTGATGAGAATGTAAATGTTGAAGGAAGTGAAGTGATTGTGACTAATTCGTTAATGTTGGCGACGTCGTGAGG
The DNA here is from genome assembly GCF_025594145.1 of Primulina tabacum. Lineage (NCBI taxonomy): Eukaryota > Viridiplantae > Streptophyta > Magnoliopsida > Lamiales > Gesneriaceae > Primulina > Primulina tabacum. The sequence goes on from NC_134566.1 coordinate 8,490,258, forward strand.
GTTATGGTCTCAGTGGGAGCCCGACGATCGTGTTTCCATTATTACGAATATGTGGTAACGGTTTTGTGGTAACGGAAGAATGGGAATATCGTGAGGGGAAAAGGCCCCAGAAGGAGCCCATTTATCGGAAAAGGCCCTAGAGGGAGCCCCGACGATCGTATTTCTATTCGATCATGTTAGGCCAAGGCTCAGTTGACCGGTGAGAGCGTCGCTGATGTCCCCGCCGCCCAGTACTGTGGTTTCATGTAGATGGATCCATCGATTTTCATGTCATGTTGAGGAAAGTCACAATTAACGATCTGAATTCAACAAAGGAAAATGAAAAGGAAAAGGAAAAATGTTTATGATCATGTTAACAAAGTTTTATGTCATGTCATGTTGAGGAAAAAGGAAAAGGTTAAGGTTTATGTTATACATGTCACGAAAATGTTTATGCTTAAGGTTGATGCATCATTATGAAAATGTTTCTATTTAAAGTTCATGCATCATAAAAGATTTACGAAAATGTTCATGTTTGAAGTTTATGCATCTTCATGAAAACGATATTTAAGTACAAATATTTTTCACTGTTATATGTTGACTGTATTACGTATTACTTGCTATAAAGATGATGATGTGTTGAGTCTTTAGACTCACTAGGTGTGATGGATGTAGGTGAGGATGAGGGAGGACTTGACGGATGATTAGACTGGACTGATGGCGCACACAACCCGAGGACCAGCGCTTCTATTATTCCGCATTATGACTTTTGACTCATGCTTTATGATTAAAGATTTTTAAGATTGTTTATTTATGCATTTGACAGATTTTTGAGAGGTTTAGTATGGACTATTCTTTTCAAATTATTGCTTTTTAGGTTTGGTAAACAGTAGACGATTTCAGTTTTATGACCTTTTCACTTGATTTTTAAAATGCTAGTTGGATGATGTTTTATTTTAAAAGGTAAAATATTTTATAAAAATATTTTCATGAGGTTTACGTATATGGCCGAAAATTGAGTGTTTTAAAAAAAAAAAATTTCTAGTACTTTTAAAGCAATAAAAAGAGTAGACGTTTCAGTTGTTATTCTCTCCTATTGAGCTGTATGATTTGTTCCTCTAGATCCATATTTTTAGAAGGATTATCTTCATGAATTTCTCCAAAAAGAAGAGGCAGATAGAGCTATGTTTTCATTAGAATTACTCTCATGGACATCCCATGTGCGTCCATTTCTAATTGGATGATGACTGCAAGTATTATTCTTTGTTGAGTCCTGATGATTGAAATTGTTTTTTTTGTTCCAACAGAACTCAAGCCACTTTACCTTATCATCATGGCAAAAAATTCTCTAATCTTCAGAGCTTTAGGAATCACCCAAGTCTCTGTCCATTCCAAAATTTGATTTCTAGAGCTGACATCCGTTTGAGTTTCTTCAAAGTCTTGATCTTTGAATAGTGCCCAAATGTTCTGTTTTGTGCCCACTCGTCAAACTTTTTCAACTGAATTTCAACACTGTTTTTCACTTCTTGCATTGCCAGATTAATTCTCGTTTCAACTGCTGACAAAATCTTGGAGGGTTTGATGAAGATGTCATTTCCTTTGGCTTTGGGGTCAATCTGAGTAAGCCCGATTCATGGGAAATGATGTTAGTTTCAACAATTTTGATATAGGATAAAACCTTGCTGATCGGAACAGCTGGGATGAGAGCTGGTCTGATATGTTCATTGAGGTGCTTTATCGATTTGGTTCACTTAGTTTTCTTCTTCTTCTCAGGAGCTGGAGAGAAGACTTGGGTAAGTGGGAGGTTCCCTTGATTAGAATCAGTTCCTTTTGAGTCAGATACTTCAACTCTTAATTTTTGCTTAACCAGTGCCTTATTGGGGGTTTTTCTTTTATTTTTCTCTTTGGCAGCCTCTTTTTTCTTTATCAAAAAATCATCTCTTGTGATGATATTATTGGATTTGTATAAGATTGACTTTTGATTGAGCACTTTTTGGGAGTGCAGAAAAGAGGATGGTCCTATATGAGCTTTACATTGTTCCAAGATTTAGCAAATCGGAAAAAAGAACTTTTGATGTTGTTTGTCTAGATAAGAGACCATGGCTATCAAAATGTTGTACAGAACAACAGAACAATTGGTTTTGATGCCAAAAATAATGATAGTCATAATTTCTTGTCGTTCCACAATGAAGGCTTCAAAGGAACCTAATTTAGCTATCAGCGGTTTGGCCACAATTTCATTCAGCAATCGGCATTTTATCTTCATGTCCTTCTTCTTCCCAAAGGATTTGAGAGGAACACTGGATAAGGAGAATTGAACCTTCATTTGTTCAATGGTTGTAGATGGCAACAGGTTAAACTCAGTGATCACTTCTGTTGGCAGACCGAAGGCGTTAGTGAACATTTGTTGGGTTATAAAAAAAGTTTGTTCATCGATTGTGCGGATATTATTTGAGTGACGGTGTAAGGTCCAAAATTAAGACGATATAATCCAACTGCATGCAAATATAGGGAATATGAAAATTGACTAATTAATTGATTTCACATAAGCACTTAAGCAATTAAGACGATATAATCCAACTGCATGCAAATATAGGGAATGAAAATTGACTAATTAATTGATTTTAATTGCTTAAGTGCTTATGTGACATGTTTATATGATGTTTTAGTAGTTTTCTACTTACATGCATTAAAATGTGATTTTTAAGGGTTATTTGAGTTGAGAATGAGAAACGGAGACCGATGACTGAAAAATGAAAAATGTTTTTATTAAATAATTGTTTTTAATTATTTAAACTAGGGTTGATGCTTTTTTTTTCATATTTTTGAAAATAAAGGGTTTTTAGATGATTTAATAAATTTTATTGGTGTGGATTTTTCGACAAAAACACAAATATTTTGGCAACCCGGTTAATAAATTTACAAACTTATTTAAACAAAACTATTTTTAATAATTTAATTAAGCACTTATGGGCTTAATTTGTATGCTTAATGGGCCTAAGCTTCATTAATAATTTAATTAAGTATAAAATACTCAAAACCCTCCCCATTAACCCTCATAATTCACGCCCCACACTCTCACAATTCTCTCAATCAGCTTACACGACATACACACATCAAAGTTTGAGGAAAATTCAAAAAGCTTCAAAGGAATTTCAAGCCTAGGCCCTCCTCGTCGTCATACAACGTAAAATCGTGCGTTTAATACGCAAATGCACGCCATATTCTTCCCTTCAATTATCATTCACACCATAGTAATTGTTTAAAATCAGTTTTCATGGAAAACAGGGGGTAACTTGTGATATTCTCGGTTTTTGTCATATGTTGGTTTTTTTGGCTTGTTTTTGATTCCAAATTCACGTTATTATGTGGTTATGAGGGCTGCCATGTTAGGAGTATAACCAAAGGGGTTTACACGAAGCTTTAGGGTTATAAAACTCAACCAAAACATTGTACATGATCAAGGTATACAAGCTGGTACCACGTTGCTGTCATGGTGGCGTGGAGGGGTTCGGTTTTGGTCTTAGGGGCTTGGATTGGTCTTGGCTTGGGTCCATGGCTAGCCAGGGTAGCGGTTGAGTTGAGGGAAGGATACTAGCCATGCTAGGACCCGAATACCAGGGGTTGGGAGGAGTCCTAGCAAGCTAGGACCCCCACCCGAGAAGAAACACCCATGAACCTTGATTGCGTAGACTTGCAAGGAGTCAAGGGCATGGCCAGGGGGCTCGAGCTGGGCTAGGTCGAGAGGTTAAGGTCCTAGGAGGGTGCTGGAAGGGCTGGTTCAAGGGTTGGATCGGTGGGTTAGGTCCTAGGCGCACAAACAAGAGTCCTTGTCTAAAAGGGGTTCTCGGCCATGCAAGGAGCTGGGGTTGGGGCTTCGGTTTCTCGGGCTGGGGTCTAGTCCATGGGTTCCAAGGGTCAAGGAGGGTGTCCAAGAGGGTTGGTCAGGGTTTGGTCCAGCATGGTTTGAGGGTGGCTCGAGAAAATCGGACCATGGCTCGGGGTGAACTTTTATGGGTCAAGTTACGGTTTTTAAATAACAAATAAATTGAAACACGACTCACGGGGGTCGAGTCGTGGTTCACAAGGGCTAAAATAATATAAAAGGTCTAAGTTTTGAATTTAAGAATTTTATATTAAAGTTTGAAATTTTTCGGGATTAAAACGACTTCAAAACGACTAATTACGAATTAATTAAAAAGTCTAGTATTTAAGCTAAATAAAATTATGGGAATTTTAATTTAGGTTTGAATAATTATTTGGGACATGTTAGAGCCAATGAAATTAAGAAAAAAGTCAAAAACGTGAAATTTTATATGCTCTGAAATTTTAAATAATTTTAAATAATTTATATGCTCTGAAATTTTAAATAATTTTTTACGTCCAGGTGTAAAACGGTAATTTTACACCTTAAAATTAGTAAACGTCATGGAAGTGTTCTTAATGCTGTTTTATATACTAATATTATTATTTCAAATGTTTTTGAATTTATTTATAAGCCAAATTATGATTATTTTAAATGTTCATGGTTATGTATATGTTAAAATGTTATTTTTAAAAAAGTTTATGGATTTTATGATTTAACGTGGACATTTAAATGACATGTTGCATGCTTGGTTTAAAAGAAAAACGTTATACGCATGTTTAAATTTTTATAAAGTGATGAGAATATGAAACGTTGAAGGAAGTGAATTAATTATGACTAATATGATGATATGTTGGAAATATCGTGAGGGTTATGGTCCCAGCAGGAGCCCGACGATCGTGTTTGCTTGGATACGGATATGTATACGATAATATGTTAATACGTAAGGCCAATGCTCAATTGACCGGTGAGAGTGTTGCTGATGTTCCTGCCGTCCAGTACTGTGGTTACATGTAGATGGATCCATCGTCCAACATGTAGACGTAGACTAACACGAAAGTTACAATTAACGATCTGAATTCTACGAAATGAAAAAAGGAATACGTATATGTTGATGATAATATGTATATGAATATGTTAAAGATGATATGAAAATATTTATGTTTGAAGTTTATGCATGTCATGAAAATGGTATTTTACGTATTAGTATTTTTCACTGTTGCTTGTGGTTTTATACGTATTATTCTGTATCAAGAAAATGATGTGTTGAGTCTTTAGACTCACTAGGTGTGATTGATGCAAGTGAGTATAATAATAATCTTGAGGGAGGCTTGGATGCCTGATTTGACTGTACTGGAGGTGCACATAACCCGAGGACCAGCGCTTCTATTTTTCGCACTTATGATTTAAATTTATGATTTACGTTAAAGACTTTTAAGACTTTTTATTTATGCTTTTTGATAGATTTTTGAGAGGTTTAGTATGGGCTACACTTTTCAAATTTATTGTTTTTTAGTTTTGGTAAAATGTTTGACGATTTGACTATTTCCTTTGATTTCAAATATTAGTTGGTCGATTTATTTTAAAATGGTGCATAATATTTTATATATATGTATATGTATCGGCCGAATAGTTTAGGTTAAAAAAATTCTAGTACTATTTAAGCAAAACGAAGCGGACGTTTCAGTTGGTATCAGAGCAATGGTTCTGTAAAGGGTTGTGCCACCATCAGCAATGGGAAAATCTGTCGTCAAGCCTCAATTTGTATGTTTTACATTATTTATATGATTTAATATGATGTTACCTACTTGATTACATGAATAATATGTTTACGTTACATGTTTACTAGCCTTTTGAGCATATATGCTTTGTATGATTAAATTGCTAAATGGATTAGGATATGTCACATGATTAGAAAACTTAGATTTAAATGCATGTTGGTTACGCTAGAATTTGGAAAACGTTCAGATAAAATGCCTCCTAGACGTGCCCCTTTTAATGAGAATCAAGCCGAAAACAGTGTGAACCATCAAGGGAATGCACCACCACCACCTCCTCCAGTGGATGCTGCTACTCCTGCGTTAGAGGGGATGGCTCGTTTCTTGGAGCAACAGTTAAAGCAGCAGCAGTTATAGCAGGCACCTAGACCACAGCATGACATATATGATCAGTTCCGGAGGCTAGGGCTGAAGGAAATTTCTGGCATCACCAATCCCTTTGCTATTGAGAGTTGGATTCGTTCACTCGAGGTACACTTCCGTTATCTGGATATGGGAAATGCTGACCGTGCGAGATGTACCACTTATCTGTTTAGAGATGATGCTTTCTTATGGTGGGAAGGAGACGAGCATGGTGTTAATCTTGCTACTATTACTTGGGCTCGTTTCAAGGAGATATTCTATGAAAAATACTTTACTGCTGATGTTAGAGGGCGATTGAAGAGGGAGTTTATGGGCCTCCGTCAGGGAGACTCGGCTGTTGCTGAATTTGTGAAGAAATTTGATAGGGGTTGTCACTTTGTACCCCTTATTTCGAGGGATCCTGCAGAGAAGTTGAGACACTTCATGGATGAGCTACGACCTACCATTCGAAATAATGTTATGATGATGCGTCCTTTGGATTATGCTACTGCTACAACTTATGCATTCCAGTCTGAGCAATCTTTGAAAGACATTGAGTTTGAGATGCAACGCAAGAGACAGCAACACCAAAATACTAATCAGCCAACCAAGAAGCCATATATGGATCCTCCTAGACCTCAAGGGCCTCAAAAGCCCCAACGTCAAGTCAAGAAGCCAGCACCACCAAAGCCACAACAACCTGGAGCACCGAAACCTGCTGAGACGAAACCATGCAAGGAGTGTAATCGCTTTCATTTTGGCAAGTGCATGTGGGGATCTTTTCGATGCTTCATATGCAAGGAGGAAGGGCATAAGGCTGCTGATTGCCCGAAGAAGACTGCACCTACTGTTGGAAGAGCATATGTTATGAATGCTGAAGAAGCTGAGGAGGAGGCAGACACTACGCTTATCACGGGTAACCTAGTCATTTAAAATTTTTATATTGCTTAAAAATTTCATGAAATGTTAAATTGGTTATTAGAATTGAACTGGAATCAAGATTTAACCTAGTGGAAATTAGGTTGCATGTTGTACCTTAGTTGGATTTAAGATATGATTTTAGGAACCATAGAAAATGGTATTTATTTTTTTAGCCTTGTTTTATGCAAAGGATATAATAATTCCAAATAAAAGTTTTAGGGCCAAAATTAAAGAAAATCATAAATAAAGAATTTATTAGAGTTTCGAATTTATGAGGGGTCAAATGTGCAATTTTCAAAAATTTGAGGGACTTCATTGAAATTTTCGAAATTATGAGGACCAAAATGTAATTTCTGAATTCTTAAGAGTCAAAAGTGTAATTTTCTAAATTTAAGGGACCAAAATGAAACTTTTCGAAAATATAAGGATCAAATTGTAAATATCCGAAAATTTGGGGACTAAAATGCAAATTTCAAAAAATTGAAGGGATAGAATGCAATTTTCAAGAAATGCTTAAGATCAACACATAATTTTCACCTAACTTTGGGAAATTAATGATAGAAATTCCTTAAGTTTCAACACGAAAAGATTTAAAAGGTGTTTTCGCCGCAGGGAGGATTATCATTCGAGGTGTGGCAACCGATGCACTACTAGATTCAGAAGCTACACATTCCTTCATATATGAAACCTTCATCAAAAGACTGAATATTATTCCTGAAGATATGGGTTTGGGTTTCAAAGTTTCTATTCCTTCCGGTGATTTAATGCTCACGTCTAAAATTGTCAAGAATCTAGAGCTTCGTTTATTCAAAGATGTGGTTCGGGCATATCTTATTGTGCTTCCTATGCCCGAATTGATATTATACTTGGTATGGATTGGTTATCAGCGAATGAAGCTTCAATTGATTTTTCGTCAGCGATCAATGTCTATTCGACCGCCTAGTGGTAAATCTTTGTCTTTGAGGCGGCGATAAACAAAAAAATGCCGCACATTATCTCTTGTGTTTGTGCGAGGAAGCTTATTAAACGTGGATTCCAAGCTTTTCTAGCATGTGTCACTACCGCACATGCTTCTATCAGTCAGAAATTTGAAGATGTTGATATTGTCAGAGATTTTCCTACTGTCTTTCCCGAAGAATTTCTGGCATTCCACCCAATCGTGAAGTGGAATTCTCTATTGATCTAATGCTGGGCACTGTTCCTATATCTAAAGCACCTTATCATTTAGCACCCGCTGAAATGAAAGAATTAAAAGATCAAATCCATGAATTGCTAGACAAGGGTTTTATTCGACCTAGCTATTCTCCATGGGGCGTACCGGTATTATATTTGAAGAAGAAAGATGGTAGTATTCGACTTTGCATTGATTATCGAGAGCTTAATAGGGTCACTGTCAAGAATAAGTATCCAATGCCAAGAATTGAAGATTTATTTGATCATTTACAAGGAGCATCGATATTTTCTAAGATTGATCTGCGTTCTGGATACCATCAATTGAAAATAAAAGAATCTGATGTTCACAAGATAGCGTTTCGTACTAGATATGGGCACTACGAGTTTATGGTCATGCCATTTGGGTTGACCAATGCACCAGCGATCTTCATGGATATCATGAATCGCGTATTTCAGCCGTATCTGGATCAGTTTGTTATAGTCTTCATTGATGATATATTAATATATTCCAATAGCAGAGAGAAGCATAATCGTCATTTGAGGAAAGTACTACAAGTACTGCAAGATAGAAAGTTATATGCAAAATTTAGCAAGTGCGAGTTTTGGCTTGATGGAGTGGCTTTCCTAGGCCACATTATTTCTAGTGATGGCGTTGAAGTTGATAAGTAAGTTGAGGCATTGAAAGAGTGTCCAGTACCAAAGAGTGTTACCGAGATTCGCAATTTCTTGGGACTAGCTGGCTATTATCGCAAATTCATCAAGGGATTCTCATCGATTGCAGTACCATTGATGTAGAACCCGTAAATCAGTCTACGTATAAGCCATGCATAATTCTAGATTTTTAAATTTAATTGACTTCATTGCATGATTATTTAAATGCATTTCTTTGAAGTTAATTATTTTATTATTTCAGTTCAGTAGTTTGATTTTTAGCATTTCAGTTATTTCAGTGAGGCCGGACTGGAGTCGGAGTTTTGAGATAGAATTTAAGATTCGAGAAATATTTCCAGAAGTTAATTTAGCTAGCAAGTAAGTTCATTTAAGTTAAAAAGGAGGTTTGAGGAATTAATTTAAGCTGCTTGAGGTGATTAAGAAATAAGCTCATTTAAGTTGCATAATTAATGGTTTTATTCACTAAATTATTTAAGGGATTAGTGAGGCTTTTAAGAGTTATTAATTTAGTAAATAAGCAACATTTCCCCTTTATTTTATTATGAATTTTTGGCCACCCTTAGTTGCTAGAAGATTCATTTGCCAACTCATCACCTTTGACCCCTTCTTGGTATTTAATTAGGAGGATAATTCTTTTTGTTTGGGAGCACCATTAAATTATTAATTAACCTCATTCTAACCTAGACTACCATGCATAAATTCGGCCACCTCATCCCCAAGTAGACTTGATATCAAACAATAATTCAAATTTCAAAAGGAGAGTGGACTTGGTCTTGATTCTTCCTTATATTTTGCACCCATCTTATCTCACTCCCCAACCATTTTCTCCCTCCCTCACCACCGAATCCAGCACCATTCAGAGCCCCATTTGTGTGAAAAAAATCGTGAGTCTTAGCTAGAGGGAAAGAAAGAAAAAATCGAGAGCGAGAAAGGTAGACAAGAAAGCGCTCCATCTTCTCCGTGCCGCGTCGTCGTCGTTTCGTTCGTTTTCTTTCGAAACGAAACCAGGCATGTCTAGATTTCTTTCAAACCTCAATCAAGTCATATTATCAATTATTTTTCAGTACATGAACATGTTTTATCATGCAAAAACCGAAATAAATCATAGAATTTTCAGAAAATTAATGCATGCAGATTTCGGCCCTTTCATGACAAGCTTCACGTTTTTCTGAGTTTTGTTGTTTCAGGTGACTGGTTCGATTTTAGGCTCCCAAGGCGACCTATATACATGTAATAGGATGCATTAGGACCACGTTTGTCCATTGGTTTAACCCCATGCTCGCTGGAAATTCAGAATGACAGCAACTTTACCATTGCTTCTCATGTGTTCGAAAATTTCAGTTTTTATGTCAAGGGGTTGGATCTGATCTTGGCTGCCCTAAGGGCTCTTACCCATGGTTGGATCACTCCCCTAGCATGTCTAAGACGTGACTAAGTCGCCCTTTTGGTGGCTTGGTCCATGGCTCATCGGTTTTTAAATATTCAACAAGAACAGCCCCTTTCCCCATTCGGCTTCTTCATTGGTTCAGCATATGGTTTCGGTTTTTGGTTGCTTGGTATGGATCTTGGTTGGCCTATGGCCCATAGCCACGGTTCATACCATGCCCCTATATGTCTAGATCGTGCCATGGTCAATCAAATGGCCACTGGAACGACGCAAGACATCGATCTAAGAAAAACACTACACACGCATGCACGTTGGTTCTCGGTTGGAGTTTCGGTTGAGTTTTGGTGTGACGCGGATTGTGGCTGGCCTAGGGCCCTTAGCCATGGTTCAAACCACTCCTTGGGATGTTTTTAAGAGTCTCTGGTTGGTGGTTCACGCACCAATGGCCGGTAGTCTCGAAAACAACACAAGTTACACGATTGTACAGTTGCTGGAAAATTACAGCAAGTTGCTGTGTCGGTTCGGTGGCTCGTTCGCGTTCTTGGTTTGCTTTTAGCCCATGCCCTTGGACTGGACAGTGCCTAATTGAGTTAGGAAGGTCATTTTTTTGACCGTTTGTCATTTGGATCATTTTTGAGGTCGTACAAGAATTTACGGTGCGATGTGCCAAATTGACTCTCGAAAGAGCGTTTCGTGTTTTGGCCTCTATTCCACCTAGATTTCAACCCTATCATTTTAGGAGCATTATTTTATGATTTTTCAGCGTATTTTAATCATGACTATACGTCGGTTTGGTGTCGGTTCAGGTTGGCTCGGAGTCATGATTAAATGCGAAGTCATTAGGCATCATAGTCGCATCTTTTGAACGTAAATTGCGTAGTTGGTCATGTTTAAGCTATTGCATATTTTTCATAGCCCAGTTAGGTTGCAGCGAGCCTGGGGACGATCCAATCCAATCCAGTTGGTAAAATTACGGGACATTTTCATTATGCCAGTTAATTATTTTACGTGCATTAAATAGAAAATGATTATTTTTTAGATTTATGCGATATGGCTTGTGGTTCATTCACTATGTGGGAGTGTTATTTTATACGGTCGCCAGTGACCGATCAGTTCAGTATGGTACCATCCGGTCGCCAGTGACCGGTCAGCTCAGTTCAGTTTCAGCCTCCCCGGTAGCCAGTTACCGATCAGTTCAGCTTAGTGCAGGGGCCACAGGCGTAAAATATAATCTCAGCAGAAAATTTTATCAGTTATTTCAGTACACGCTCCAAGGAGCAAACATTTTTTTCTGTGATTATCAGTTCAGTTATGCACGTATTATAATTGCTCAGTACAGATTATTTTCAGCATGCCTCAGGACAGGATATGTTAACTCATGCATATTTTAATTCAGATTTTTACTCGTTACCTGCGATATATGCATGCTGAGTCTTTAGGCTCACTAGACTTGATTGTTGTAGGTACTGATGAGGCCAGGACCGAGGGCGGGGACCAGTGAGCCAGCTTGGGTCGGCAGTAGTGGCATCCGAGGACCTCAGAGCAGCGGTTGTTATTTTATTCCGCAAACATTTTATCAGTCGTTGGATATTTTTAAATTGTAAATTTTTGGCAAACTTTATTTTCTTCCGCTGCAATATTTTGAAATATTGAACTTGATTCACCAGTGATTTTATGAATGAGGCCATTTAAGTTCTTTTAAAAAGAAAATTTTTAATTTTCCGCAAATTTTCAAGCAAGAAGTTTTAGGGCCTCTGCAATTGACATCCTTGACTAAGAAGAATGCAAAGTTTATTTGGGGATCCGAGTGTCAAGACAATTTTGATAAATTGAAGCAAGCCTTGATATCAGCGCCAGTGTTGTCTATGCCATCAGGGCTAGGAGAGTATGTTCTATATATCGACGGTTCTAAACTTGGTTTGGGCATGGTTCTGATGTAAAATGACCGAGTTATAGCCTATGCGTCGAGACAGTTGAAAATTCACGAGAAAAACTACCCTACTCATGATCTTGAGCTTGCAGCGGTAATTTTTGCATTGAAGATTTGTAGACACTACTTATATGGGGAGAAGTGCAAAATAATCACCGATCATAAAAGTTTGAGATACTTCTTCACCCAAAAGGAATTGAATATGAGACAACGAAGATGGCTGGAATTAGTGAAGGACTACGACTGTGAGATTAGCTATCATTCGAGAAAAGCTAATGTGGTGGCAGACGAATTGAGTAGAAAAGCAGCAGTTATCACTCATCTATCACTTCAAAAACCATTGCAGTCCGAGATACAACGGTTTGAGCTCACAGTTTATGCTAGGGGCGAGGTCCCTAATCTTTCCACATTATCAGTACAATCGACATTGAGATATAGAATTTCATGATGGAAAGTCTACCGATAAGCAATTGAAAAAGTGGAGAGCTAGAGATGAAGCCAAGAGGCGGAAGTTATATTCTGAGGTGGATGGTATAGTTCGATATCGAGATCGTTTATGGGTTTATATTGAGGATTCTTTGAGAGATGTCATTATGAAGGTAGCTCATGAAGCACCATATTCCATTAATCCGGGGAGCACGAAAATGTACAAGGATTTGCAGTTTTTATATTGGTGGCCAGACATGAAGAGAGACATTATGAGATTTGTATCCGAGTGTTTGACTTGTCAGCAAGTTAAAGTAGAGCATCAAAGACCAGCAGAAAAACTTAAGCCACTTCTTATTCCCGGGTGGAAATGGGAAAATATTACTATGAAATTTGTTGTGGGATTGCCGAAGACTATTAAGGGATTCAATGTCATATGGGTGATAGTGAATCGTCTTACAAAATCAGCGCATTTTATACCTATTAAGTCGACCTTCACCATGATTCAGTATGCCGAGTTATATATTCGAGAGATAGTTCGTCTGCATGGGATTCCTGTATCTATTGTTTCTGACAGAGATCCGAGATTTACATAATCATTCTGGAAGAGTCTGCATGCAGCGATATGGACCAAGTTATTATTCAGTACAACATTCCATCCTCAAACCGATGGTCAGTCCGAAAGAGCTATTCAAATTTTGGAAGATCTACTACGAGCATGTGTTATTGATTTCCAAGGCAGTTGGGAATCAAAATTACCTCTAGTGGAGTTCACCTACAATAATAGTTATCAATCATCAATCGGTATGGCTCCTTTTGAAGCACTTTATGGAAGGAAATGTAGATCACCTATTCATTGGAACGAGGTAGGTGAAAGAAGAGAGATTGGTCCGGAAGTGATTGAAGAGACTGCCGAACTTCTAGTCAGAATTCGTGAGAGAATGATGATTGCACAAAGCCGACATTATGCTGATAAGAGACGAAGAGACTTAGAATTTGTAGTGGGAGATCATGTGTTTGTGAAAATAGCATTTACGAAAGGTGTTATGCGCTTTGGCAATAAAAGCAAGCTTAGTCCAAGATTTATTGGTCCGTTTGAGATTTTGGAGAGGGTTGGGACACTAGCTTATAGAGTGGCATTGCCACCGATGATTTCTTGAGTTCAAAATGTGTTCCATATTTCCATTCTACGAAAGTACATGTCGAATCCATCACATGTACTAAATTATGAACCACTTCAACTAACTCCAAATATGACTTATGAGGAAAGACATGTCCAAATCTTGGCAAGGCAAGAAAGAAGACTCCAAAACAAAGTCATTCCAATGGTCAAGGTCAAGTGGCTGAATCACTCGGAAGAGGAAGCTACTTAGGAAACCGAGAGAGACTTGAGGAGTCACTATCCAGAGCTATTCGGTAAGTTCTAATTTCGAGGACGAAATTTTATTTAAGGGGGGGAGGAATTGTAAGGCCCAAAATTAAGACGACGTAATCCAACTGCATGAAAATCTAGGGAATATGAAAAATGACTAATTAATTGATTTTAATTGCTTAATTTCTTATGTGACATGTTTATATGATGTTTTAGTAGTTTTATACTTACATGAATTAAAATGTGATTTTCAAGGGTTATTCGAATTGTGATCGAGGAACGGAGACCGATGGCTGAAAAAATGAAAAATGTTTTTATTAAATAATTGTTTTTAATTATTTAAAATAGGTTGATGCTTTTTTCATATTTTTGAAAATAAGGGGTTTTTAGATGATTTAATAAATTTTATCGGTGTTGGTTTTTCAACAAAAACACAAATGTTTTGACAACCCGGCTAATAAATTCACAAACTAATTTAAACAAAACTATTTTTAATATTTTAATTAATCACTTAAGGGTCTAATTTGTATGCTTAATGGGCTTAAGCTTAATTAATGATTTAATTAAGTATAAAATACTCAAAACCCTCCCCATTAACCCTCATAATTCACGCCCCACACTCTCACAATTCTCTCAATCAGCTTACACGACACACACACATCAAAGTTTGAGGAAAATTCGAAAAGCTTCAAAGGAATTTCAAGCCTAGGTCCTTCTCGTCGTCATTCTTCATCTTCAACGTAAAATCATGCGTTTAATACGCGAAGGCACACCATATTCTTCCCTTCAATTATCATTCACACCATAGTAATTGTTTAAAATCAATTTTCATGGAAAACAAGGGGTAACTTGTGATATTCTCGGTTTTTGTCATATGTTGGTTTTTTGGCTTGTTTTTTGTACCAAATTCATGTTATTATGTGGTTATGAGGGCTGCCATGTTAAGAGTATAATCAAAGGGGATTACACGAAGTTTTAGGGTTATAAAACTCAAACAAAACACTGCACATGATCAAGCGATACAAGCTAGTACCACGTTGTTGTCATGGTGGTGTGGAGGGGTTCGGTTTTGGTCTTAGGGGCTCGGCTTGGTCTTGGCTTGGGTCCATGGCTAGCCAGGGTAGCGGTTGAGTCGAGGGAAGGGTCTTAGCCACGCTAGGACCTGAATACCAGGGGTTGGTAGGAGTCCTAGCAAGCTAGGAACCCCACTCGAGAAGAAGCGCACATCAACCTTGGTTGCGCAGACTTGCAAGGAGTCAAGGGCTTGGCCAGGGGCTCGGTCTGGGCTAGGTCGAGAGGTTAGGATCCTAGAAGGGTGCTGGAATGTTTGGTTCAAGGGCTGGATCGGTGGGTTAGGTCCTAGGCACACAAACAAGAGTCCTTGTCTAAAAAGGGTTCTCGGCCATGCAAGGAGCTAGGGTTGGGGCTTCGGTTTCTATGGGTGGGGTCTATTCCGTGGGTTCCAAGGGTCCAGGAGAGTGTCCAAGGGGGTTGGTCACGGTTTGGTCCAGCATGGTTTGAGGGTGGCTCGAGAAAATCGGACCATGGCTCGGGGTGAACTTTTATGGGTTAAGTTAGGGTTTTTATAGAACAAATTTGTAACGACCCATTACAGGCCTAGTGGACCGACCATACGGCCCACTGCGCCAATCGACCCAAGGCTATCCCGATCTTGGATTCTGATCTATGGGCCTTGGCCCATCTATGGAACTCTTCCCTCACGGGCTTTTCATAGGCGTCGTACGGGTTACTCATAGAACTCTTCAGCCCATGCACTTAAGCTTGTGCCATCCCAGGATCTAACCTAAGACCCCATGGATATATAGGTACTTAGCACAATCCTGGTACCATGAGTAATCCGTACGACGCCTATGGAAAGCCCGTGAGGGAAGAGTTCCATAGATGGGCCAAGGCCCATAGAGCAGAGCCCAAGATCGGGATAGCCTTGGGTCGATCGGGGCAGTGGGCAGTATGGGCGGTTCACTGGGCCTGTAATTGGTCGTTATAATAAAAGACGCCTTTTATTATAACGACCCATTACAGGCCCAGTGGACCGCCCATACGGCCCACTGCCCCGTTCGACCCAAGGCTATCCCGATCTTGGGCTCTGCTCTATGGGCCTTGGCCCATCTATGGAACTCTTTCCCTCACGGGATTTCCATAGGCGTCGTACGGGTTACTCATAGAACTCCTCCAGCCCATGAACTGGAGTCTGTGCCTTCCCAGGATCGAACCTAAGACCACATGGATATATAGGTACTTAGCACAATCCTGGTACCAATTGAGCTACTATTGGTACCAGGATTGTGCTAAGTACCTATATATCCATGTGGTCTTAGGTTCGATCTTAGGAAGGCACAAGCTTCAGTGCATGGGCTGAAGAGTTCTATGAGTAACATGTACTGAAAGGGATCGATTTTAGGTGCCCGAATTCGCAACGGAAGCAACAAAATTTTCGAAAATGATATTTTCTAACATAAAATTTTCGAGCACCTCTAGTACTAGTGTGTAACATATACAAAATACAAAATATGACATTCATAGTGTGTTTAGAAAATATACCTATCAATCTTAAAAGATTGATGTTGGCTCCAACTTAGTTGATATACAACTAAGCTCTTCAATGGCAAGACCTTCTACAAGCTTCATTTCTCCAAAATTAGGCCCACCACCAACTAGCTAGAACCCCTCTTATTTTGCACAAGAAAAATAAGAGGATTTTTCAAGAAGAAGTGAAGTGTTTCCTCAACAAATTGAAGAACAAAAATTGGGAGAATTTTTGAGCAAAATTTCGGCCATTGTGTGGAGAGGAGAGAGGGAGGAGAGTTTTCTTGGTTGTGGAAAAAGTTGAATCAAGCATGTTAGACACAAGCCTTGTTATTTGAAAAAGTTGCCTCCCAACTTTTCACCTCCATTGCATGCTTTTTGAGTGGGCTTGTAACATTTACAAAGCCATGGATTTTAATTTAATTGTCTCAAACAAATTTGATACCAATTAAATCTTACTTGCTTTTACTCAATCCCACTAGTTTAATAATTATTTCTAATTGGGCTATACAAGGCCCAATGTTGTTTAATTAATCCAACACTTGAATCAATTTAATTATTTGGACTCTACTAGGTCCACTAGTGTTTAATTAATTCAACACTTGAATTAATTTAATTTAGTCCATAATAATGTATATGAAAATCACAATCTTCAAATACATTACTCGTTTGGCCAACTTTTAATTTAGGAACACTTCCTCAAATTAAAAGTTACATTCTCCTTATAGAAGTCATACTTCTATTTTATTTACACTTATAAACTCCTTTATAAGCCGTTCAACACATTGAACTATTTTACTTCTCAACGGGATCTAGAAAGCTAGTACTTGTGTGGCCCTCAATGGTTCATTGATACAACTAGCCGTGGGTTCACATCTCCATGTGATTCGGACTAAACATGTCCTTATACGAGCATACCCCAATTGCTCCATTCTTACTTATCAACTTCTTGATAACAAGAACGTCAGAACTCAAGTCTGATAATACCCAACCAATCATGTTAAACGCCTAGCAGCATCGCTTACATGATTCCCTAGGTATCAAATGATAGTGCCTGCAAAAACCATTCAATTATGGTTAGCATACAGTACGGTCCCTTATATCCATACCCGAAGGTAAGCGGTGAATCCCCGACTACAATGCATCGACTCCTATATGTTTCGACAAAACACCCAACCTTGCCACCTGATGACCCCTTGAGAGTCGGTAAACAAGTCAAAGTGTAATGCTAGCACATAGAGTCTCAATGTTGTCCCGGGTCATAAGGACTAATGGTGTACAACCATAAACTAGGACGTTTCCACTCGATAAGTGAGAACCACTTGGAAAGTCCTTTATGGAGGGTTGTTCAGTTCACTCTACAAGGAGCACCTATCTGCATGCTCGGACATCACAATGTCCCCTACCAATGAAACATGGTACTCACATCGCAGATACTAGTCTCGAACTCGAGCGGCCTATATCCTTCTTAGCGGCGGCTGAATCGACTAGGAACTATTTAGAATATACAGTATTCCAAATCTGAGTTTCATGATACTCATCATATGAGCATCTCATATTCTTTCTACTATTTGTATATTCAAGGGCTTTATCTATGCAACTAGCATAATTATACAGATAAAGATGTGCCAAAATAATAATTTCAAATATTATTAAAATAAACATTGTTTATACATAGAGTTTCATTGTGAACACTCAGCCAACACTTGGTTCAACGTGCACCTACTCTAACAATCTCCCACTTGCACTAGAGCCAACTACCCATATGCTTCAAACCCATCAATTCGCGATGCTACTCGAATAATGGTCCAGGTAAAGGCTTAGTTAGCGGATCAGCAACATTATCTGCGGAGCCGACTTTGTCAATTGAGACATCTCCTCTTTCCACAATCTCTCAGAGGATGTGGTACTTTCTCAATACGTGTTTGGATTTCTGATGAGACTTTGGCTCCTTTGCTTGAGCTATAGCTCCCGTGTTGTCACACAACACCGGGACAGGAGCAACTCCATTAGGAATGACGTCCAACTCTTGGACGAAATTCTTTATCCAAACAGCCTCCTTTGCTGCATCTCATGCAGCAAGATATTCGACCTCAGTGGTGGAATCCGCTGTACTGTCTTGCTTGGAACTCTTCCAAGAGACAGCAGCACCATTGAGCATGAATATGAATCCAAAGGTTGACTTCAAGTCACCGATATCGCTTTGGAAGCTAGAGTCGGTATAGCCTTCCAATTTCAGTTCTCCACCCCCATAGACCAAGAACAACTTATTGGTCCTTCTCAAATACTTGAGGATGTGAGCCACAACCGGTATCTAATACCCAAGAAGTAGAGTTAATTGAAATGTTTACTTCAATTTAGAACATACCATTTCCAGAACTCTTCTGGGCAAGATATTCCCTGCAGTTACGCCTCCAATGTCCAGGCTTCTTGCAGTGATGACATACATCAGCAGTCTTGTCAGCCTTAACTGGTGTGGCTGCCTCAACAAAGGCACGTTCTTCTTGGGATGTTGGAAAGAACGCTTCTTTCCATTCCCATGTGGATCAATCTTCGTACTAGATGAAGAACCCACATAAAGAACCAGCTTCTCTTTCTTGATAGTGGACTCAAAGGTCACAAGCATGTTTACTAACTCCTCAAGGGTCGGCTCTAGCTTGTTCATGTTGAAATTCACCACAAAAGGATCAAATGAGCTAGGCAACGATAAGAGCAACACGTCGGTGGTCAACTCCGAAGGCAACATCATATCCATGCCAACGAGCTTGTCCACGAGCCCAATCAACTTCAGGCCATGCTCATGGACCGAGGCCCCATCTCGCATGCGCAAAGTGATCAGCTCCTTGACGGTAGCATGCCTAAGAGGCCGTGTTTGCTCACCAAAGAGCTCCTTGAGATGCAAATGAATGTCAGCAGCACTCTTTGCATCCTCAAAACGCCTCTGCAGCTCATCATTCATAGAAGCCTGCATATAACACCTGGCTTTCAAGTCATGGTCACACCATTCCTTGTAAGTCTGCAATTCCTCAGGAGTGCAGTCAGTCGGAGCCTCAACAGGGGGCGACTCAGTCAGTGTATATGCTATCCTTTCCGAATTCAAGACAATTTTTAGGTTTCTTAGCCAAGTGAGGTAATTAGGTCCGGTTAATACCTGTTTGTCGAGTATTGTTGATAGCGGATTGCGAATCGAAGACATTGTCAAAAATTATACTGAAAAGTATAACAGATAAATGTTAATGACTATTTTAAAATATTTAGTAAGATATAAAGTATGGACTTTTACTTTATAAATGTTTACTCCCACTGTTTTGACATCTTTCACTACCCTCTAGTGAAAACTGGAAACTCCTTTCCTCAGTAGGTACGTAAGGTCCAATTAGCGAATTATGATCCCGAATAATATCAGCCAATCATAATCCCTAAAAGGTAGTTTCCAATTGCATCACAATGCAACCCTCTACGTAAACTTTTGTCTCACGTTTGATTAGGACCCAATAATATGACGTCTTCACGTGTCAAGCCTTACCCACCGATGTTGAACCTTAATGGACGGTCGCCAAGAGTTCCCCCAATAATATGAGCCGAAATCATGGGAGTTCCACGTAGTTCACATCACCATGTCAATGAATGTCACAGATTTCCGGCACCCAGGGCCCCCCCAATAATATGAGCCGAGCCCCGAGTACGGGTAGCGTTCATCATGCACCCATTGTCGATGGAAGACATGGAAATTATAAACAAATTTATAATTCCCCTTTACGGGCTTGATACTAATTTTGAATCTTATTCAAAATGAGGGTTTTTTAATTTTGAAAGGTCTCATCATTAATTTTATTTAAAAGCTCGCCATGTCTGATCGTATGTTTGCCGGATTCATGCAACTTTGTTATTATCATAATAATAACGCACATACTCATTATTTATAACATATCATACATATATTATAAACAGTAAACAAAACAAGGATGATCAATCACCCCAATACTAATGGCCCGTGTGAGCTAAGCACGGGCCTAGGTCCAATCCTAGGGAAATGCATGGGATGCAAATGCAACTATTACATAAGCTTCCAATATTTACATGTCTTCGATCTTCATAATCATCAAGGCCACCATCTTCCAATCTTGATCTTCCACTATACTAATATTTACAAATAAATATCCATGGCAAATAGGAATACATCTCATGGGGTGGGAACGGGCCATAAACCAAGCCCACTTTAAATTTGATAATTATTACAATCATTCAACACAAAATATCCTAGCATACACCTAGCAAATTGGGCTTGGGCTTTTGATCATCCTTCATACATAATATCACATATCATACACCATCAATTAATTATCACAATAATTAATTGATCCAATATTATATATCTTGATCAAATCACTAACCGCCACGATTATAAACTAAATTAACAAAGTATACAAACTCCTTTGTCTACTTTCTAATTAATTTATTTATAACCGAATTTCTTGTAAATCACCATTTACTATAAATAATTAAAGTCCAACTTCAATTATTTATTTCATGAGAAAATATTTGCAACTTTTGTAAATTTAAACTTAAGGGCCCAAAAAATCATTTTTCACCAAAAACATTTTGGCCCATTTAAATTTACAAATATGTTAGCCATCTAATAACCCAACAACTCAAGGCCCATGACACTTTGATATTTCAAAACACCTTTTGAAAACCCTAGTCGTCATCGCCATCGCCGGAGCTCCGTCGCCGAATTCCGGCCAACATGCCGAAATTTTTTTTTTATTTTAAATGGGGGGGTGGGGGGGGGGGGGGGGGGGGGGTTCGGGCAGCCCCTCGGGCAGCCCGAGCTGCCCAAAATATGCCCCAAAAAAAGCCTTGATTTTGTTGCAAAAATTTCATCTCATGCGGTTAGAAATCGACCTCAATATAATATTATGTATATGCTACAAAAACTGGTACCCTTAGCTCTGATACCACTTGAAAGAGATCGATTTTAGGTGCCCGAATTTGCAACGGAAGCAACAAAATTTTTGAAAATGATATTTTCTAACATAAAATTTTCGAGCACCTCTAGTACTAGTGTGTAACATATACAAAACACAAAATATGACATTCATAGTGTGTTTAGAAAATATACCTATCAATCTTAAAAGATTGATGTTGGCTCCAACTTAGTTGATATACAACTAAGATCTTCAATGGCAAGACCTTCTACAAGCTTCCTTTCTCCAAAATTAGGCCCACCACCAACTAGCTAGAACTCCTCTTATTTTGCACAAGAAAAATAAGAGGATTTTTCAAGGAGAAGTGAAGTGTTTCCTCAACAAATTGAAGAACAAAAATTGGGAGAATTTTTGAGCAAAATTTCGGCCATTGTGTGGAGAGGAGAGAGGGAGGAGAGTTTTCTTGATTGTGGAAAAAGTTGAATCAAGCATGTTAGACACAAGCCTTGTTATTTGAAAAAGTTGCATCCCAACTCTTCACCTCCCTTGCATGCTTTTTGAGTGGGCTTGTAACATTTACAAAGTCCATGGATTTTAATTTAATTGTCTCAAACAAATTTGAGACCAATTAAACCTTACTTGATTTTACAGAAACCCACTAGTTTAATAATTATTTCTAATTGGGCTATACAAGGCCCAATGTTGTTTAATTAATCCAACACTTGAATCAATTTAATTATTTGGACTCTACTAGGTCCACTAGTGTTTAATTAATTCAACACTTGAATTAATTTAATTTAGTCCATAATAATGTATATGAAAATCACAATCTTCAAATACATTACTCGTTTGGCCAACTTTTAATTTAGGAACACTTCCTCAAGTTAAAAGTTACATTCTCCTTATAGAAGTCATACTTCTATTTTATTTACACTTATAAACTCCTTTATAAGCCGTTCAACACATTGAACTATTTTACTTCTCAACGGGATCTAGAAAGCTAGTACTTGTGTGGCCCTCAATGGTTCATTGATACAACTAGCCGTGGGTTCACATCTCCATGTGATTCGGACTAAACATGTCCTTATACGAGCATACCCCAATTGCTCCATTCTTACTTATCAACTTCTTGATAACAAGAACGTCAGAACTCAAGTCTGATAATACCCAACCAATCATGTTAAACGCCTAGCAGCATCGCTTACATGATTCCCTAGGTATCAAATGATAGTGCCTGCAAGAACCATTCAATTATGGTTAGCGTACAGTACGGTCCCTTCAACTCATATATCCCGACCGATTCGACAATCATTGGTATATCGAGATTTGTCAATGAATCGATACTCTGTGTCATGTTGTAGTTGCATCGATGGTGTAATCTATGAAACCCCTTTCATAATTACCACCATAATCTGATCAGAGATTTCATACTACATACACATAGGATATCCATACCCGAAGGTAAGCGGTGAATCCCCGACTACAATGCATCGACTCCTATATGTTTCGACAAAACACCCAACCTTGCCACCTGATGACCCCTTGAGAGTCGGTAAACAAGTCAAAGTGTAATGCTAGCACATAGAGTCTCAATGTTGTCCCGGGTCATAAGGACTAATGGTGTACAACCATAAACTAGGACGTTTCCACTCGATAAGTGAGAACCACTTGGAAAGTCCTTTATGGAGGGTTTTTCAGTTCACTCTACAAGGAGCACCTATCTGCATGCTCGGACATCACAATGTCCCCTACCAATGAAACATGGTACTCACATCGCAGATACTAGTCTCGAACTCGAGCGGCCTATATCCTTCTTAGCGGCGGCTGAATCGACTAGGAACTGTTTAGAATATACAGTATTCCAAATATGAGTTTCATGATACTCATCATATGAGCATCTCATATTCTTTCTACTATTTTTATATTCAAGGGCTTTATCTATGCAACTAGCATGGATATACAGATAAAGATGTGCCAAAATAATAATTTCAAATATTATTAAAATAAACATTGTTTATACATAGAGTTTCATTGTGAACACTCGGCCAACACTTGGCTCGACGTGCACCTACTCTAACACGTACAACGCCTATGGAAAGCCCGTGAGGGAAAGAGTTCCATAGATGGGCCAAGGCCCATAGAGCAGAGCCCAAGATCAGGATAGCCTTGGGTCGATCGGGGCAGTGCGCCGTATGTGCGGTCCACTGGGCCTATAATGGGTCGTTACAAAATTAATTGAAAAACAACTCACGGGAGTCGAGTCGTGGTTCACAAGGGCTAAAATAATATAAAATGTCTATGTTTTAAATTTAGGTATTTTATATTAAAGTTTGAAATTTTTCGGGATTAAAACGTCTTCAAAACGACTAATTACGAATTAATTAAACAGTTTAGTATTAAGTTAAATAAAATAATGAGAATTTTATTTTAGGCTTAAATAATTATTTGGGACATTTTAGAGCCAATTAAATTAAGAAAAAAGTCAAAAACGTGAAATTTTACATTCAGGAGTAAAACGGTAATTTTAAACCTAAAAATTAGTAAGCGTCATGGCAGTGCTCTGAATGCTGTTTTATATGCTAATATGATTATTTAAAATATTTATGAATTTTTATATGCCAAATTATAATTATTTTAAATGTTCATGGTTATGTATATGTTATAATGTTATTTTTAAAAATATTTATGGATTTTATGATTTAATGTGGACATTTAAATGACATGTTGCATGCTTGGTTTAAAAGAAAAACGTTATATGCATGTTTAAATTTTTATAAAGTGATGAGAATATGAAACGTTGAAGGAAGTGAATTAATTGCGACTAATACGATGATATGTTGGAAATATCGTGAGGGTTATAGTCCCAATGGGAGCCCGATGATCATGTCTCCATGGATACAGATATGTATACGATGATATGTTAATACGTAAGGTCAAGGCTCAGTTGACCGGTGAGAGTGTTGCTGATATCCCTGCCGCCCAGTACTGTGGTTACATGCAGATGTATCCATCGCCTAACACGTAGACGAACACGAAATTCACAATTAACAATTTGAATTCAACGAAATGGAAAAAAGAATACGTATATTTTGATGATAATATGTATATGAATATGTTGAAGATGATATGAAAATGTTTATGTTTGAAGTTTATGAATGTAATGAAAATGGTATTTTACGTAAAAGTATTTTCCACTGTTGCTTGTGGTTTTATACGTATTATTCGATATCAAGAATATGATGTGTTGAATCTTTAGACTCACTAGGTGTGATTGATACAGGTGAGTATGATAATAATGTTGAGGGGGGCTTGGATACCTGATTTTACTGGACTGGAGGTGCACATAACCCGAGGACCAGCGCTTCTATTTTCCCCACTTATGATTTAAGTTTATGATTTACGTTAAATACTTTTAAGACTTTTTATTTATGCTTTTTGAGAGATTTTTGAGAGGTTTTGTATGGGCTACACATTTCAAATTTATTACTTTTTAGTTTTGGTAAAAAGTTTGACGATTTGATTATTTCCTTTGATTTCAAACATTAGTTGGTCGATTTATTTTAAAATGGTCCATAATATTTTATATATATGTATATGTATCGGCCGATAGTGTAGGTTAAAAAATTTTATTTTACTTTTTAAGCAAAATGAATAGCAGACGTTTCAGACGGTGCATGGACATGGGCTACAACTCATGCTAAACCAACCTAAAACCCATGACCGGTTGTGGTGCAGGGGTATGGACTGAGCCTCATGTTGGGCTAGCCTACGACCCATGGTCGTTACAAAAAAAAGACGTTTTTTGAGGCATTTCCTTTTAATCATTTAATCTATATCTCTTTTGAACTGGTTTGTAATTGTAGTAGCTATTATGTCTTACATTCCTAGAGTTTTGTCTAACATGACTCTTATCATACTAGCTAGATTTGGAATAAGTATTATATCTATTATTGCTTAGTATGTTCTTAAGGTAGCTTAATCTAGAGCTCTCAGATTCTACATATCCAATCCCACGATATATTCATTTGTTCTTCTTATAGACATGTTGACTAACTTGAATTTCAGGCCCTAAATGTTCTTATATTGTGCTTGATTCTGAAAAATCTATAAATTTATATTTGTCTTTATTTAGACACAAATGATTACTTGTTTCGGAAAAATTGCTACCATTAGTTTCAAAGCCTAAGCCTGATCGATCACCAGTTGCTTTTGATCTTCTTCAATTTTTCCAAAGGAAACAAAAGACTTTGTCTGTGTTGATTAAATTGTTCGACCTTTAATTTTCAATCATTATTACTTGAACTTCATATCGCATATTTTCATTTTCAGTCATGAACATATTAACTTTGATCTTAAGAATGTCTATCTCACTGAGCTGTTCACAGCTTAAGCTACCAGACTTGTATGTTAGATACTTGTTTTCAGCTTTGACTTCTTGAAATGTTTGTGAAGGTCTTTGTAATTCATAATCATCTCATTAATTGCAGTGATTAAGTCATCCTACGTAAATTCATCAGAGGTAAAATCAAATGTGTCATCAATTTTGGATTCCAAGTCATTATCTGGAACTAAGCATTTGACTGACTCTTCATCAATTTCACTGGAGTCATCATCTGAGCTGGTGGTCTTTGAGTCTCTCTCAGTCCACTTACTCTCTCAGTCCAGCTCAATGAGATAGACATGTTGACTAACTTGAATTTCAGGCCCTAAATGTTCATATATTGTGCTTGATTTTGAAAAATCTATAAATTTATATTTGTCTTTATTTATACACAATTGATTACCTGTTTCGGAAAAATTACTACCTTTATTTTCAAAGCCTAAGCCTGATCGATCACCAGTTGCTTTTGATCTTCTTGAATTTTTCCAAAGGAAACAAAAAACTTTGTCCGTGTTGATTAAATTGTTCGACCTTTAATTTTAAATCATTATTACTTGAACTTCATATCTCATATTTTAATTTTCAGTCATGAACATATTAACTTTGATCTTAAGAATGTCTATCTCATTGAGCTGTTCACAGCTTAAGCTACCAGACTTGTATTTTAGATACTTGTTTTCAGCTTTGACTTCTTGAAATGTTTGTGAAAGTCTTTGTAATTCATAAGCATCTCATTAAGTGCAGTGATTAAGTCATCCTACGTAAATTCATCAGAGGTAAAATCAAATCTCTTCAATGTTGGATTCCAAGTCATTATCTGGAATTAAGCATTTGACTGACTCTTCATCAATTTCACCGGAGTCATCATCTGAGCTGGTGGTCTTTGAGTCTCTCTCAGGCCACTTACTCTCTCAGTCCAGCTCAATGAGCTAAACATGCTGACTAACTTGAATTCAGGGCCCTAAATGTTCACATATTGTGCTTGATTCTGAAAAAATCTAGAAATTTATATTTGGCTTTATTTAGACACAACTGATTACTTGTTTCGGAAAAATTGCTACCATTATTTTCAAAGCCTAAGCCTGATCGATCACCGGTTGCTTTTGATCTTCTTGAATTTTTCCAAAGGAAACAAAAGACTTTGTCTGTGTTGATTAAATTGTTCGACCTTTAATTTTCAATCATTATTACTTGAACTTCATATCGCATATTTTCATTTTGAGTCATGAACATATTAACTTTTATCTTAAGAATGTCTATCTCATTGAGTTGTTCAGAGCTTAAGCTACCAGACTTGTATTTTAGATACTTGTTTTCAGCTTTGACTTCTTGAAATGTTTGTGAAAGTCTTTGTAATTCATAACCATCTCTTTAAGTGCAGTGATTAAGTCATCCTACGTAAATTCATCAGAGGTAAAATCAAATGTCTCATCAATGTTGGATTCCAAGTCATTATCTGGAATTATGCATTTGACTGACTCTTCATCAATTTCACTGGAGTCATCATCTGAGCTGGTGGTCTTTGAGTCTCTCTCAGTCCACTTACTCTTGCTTTCTTCTACTATCACGACCTTTTGTTCTCTTTTATTTCTGAAAGATCTATTTTCTTCTTTAGTTCTTCTCTTGTCAAATGAGTTATTGTCACCCTTATTTGGTTTGTACAGTCAGCGATTAAGTGGCACGTACTGTCACAAATAAAAAAGCTTGATCAGAAGAGTTTGATTTTTTCTTATATTTTTTATTTTTAAAGGAATTTTGAAAATTTGAATTGTTCTTCCTTACAAAATTTCAAAAATTCTTGACAAATATTGACATGCCGTTCCTAGCTCGAACTCGTACGCCTTTAGATCAACAAACAGATCGTGAAAATCGAGCTTTTTCAGATCTTTGGACTCTCGCATGGCTATGGTTTTGAAGTCTCATTCTCTTGGCAAGGCTCTCACCACTTTAAATGCAACATCTCGATTGATGTTGTCCTTCCCAAGCGATGCTAGCTCGATCATTATGATGATGAACCTTTCATCAAACTCTTTCAGCATCTCTCCGACCTTCATCTTGACGTTATCAAACTTATGAATGGCCACAATCAGCTTGTTCTCCTTCGTCTGGTCATTTCTTTCACAAAGTTAGTTTAGTTTTTCCCAGATTTATTTAGTAGTTGAAAATGTTTAAATTTTACCAAATATATTTTTATCTAATATCTTATAAAGGATATCTTTTGTAACATTGTCTATATTAGCTTTATTTTTGTCCTCAACAATCCATTATATTATAGGTTTCTTTACCATTTGAGGAGCACCATTTGTTACCTCAGCGATGTTCTTTTCTTTTATGATCTCCATCGGTCCATCTGTAATGACATGTCATATGTCATTGTCTTGAGCTGATAGATGTGCATGCATTCGGATTTTCTAGTCACCATAATCTTCTTATGAAAACACGGGGGTATTTTTTTATGGAAGCCATTAGATATATAAGATATTTAGATATTGGAATAAACCTTCCTGATACCATTTGTTATAATAGAAGATAACATTTTAGAGGGAGATGGATGAATTGTTATACAATTATGACAAATTATGCAAAAATTAAGTTGTGTTAAGTCAATATTCCAATTAGACTAAGTAATTTAATCTACTAAAATATTTCAATGCGGAAACAACTTAAGTTACTTAGTGAATATGATATATGCAAGTGCAACAGATCAGTTCAAGTTAGAAGCTCAACAGAACGAATGATAATAAATAAGATAAATATTAGTTTAGTGACTCTAATTAGAAGATGCAAGGATTTGCTTATGGAGTTTTGAAGGCTAAGTTTTTACTTCTCCAATTCTTCTGTTTTCAAAAGGATTTTTCATTAGAAGATTTGATCGGTACAACCTTTTGTACGAACCCACTCCGAGTTTGGAATTATCTCTTGCCTAATCAGAACTCCTAGTACACTATTTTTTTAACTTATCTGTTTAGAAACAAACTTCTGCAGTTGCAGTGATTCTCACAATACAATATAACTCGTGTAAACAAAATATAAGTGAGAATACAAGGTGAACAAAATGATCTTTAATTGATCTTATAAAACTTTGTTCGCGTTTAAGAACAACTTGAAAATAAATCTTGAAAGATAAGTTGTGTGAGCTGAGAATGCTTGATGAAGATTAATGTAAGAATAGTTTCTAGATTTAGCCCTTTTTTATAGGTGTTGATTCTTAATGTTAATATGTAATGTCCAAAATGCGATAACGTAGTCCAACTGCATGCGAATCTAGGAAAACTGAAAAATGCCTAATTCATTTATTTAAATTGCATCAATTAAACGTGGTAGACATGATTACATATTTAAAATATGGTTTTTCTATTAGAATGCATAAAATTGTGTTTTAAGGGTTATTTGAGATGCGATTGAGGAACTGAGACTAGGGACTGTAAAGGAAAAATATTTTTATTAAATAATTATTTTTAATTATTTATTATATGGTATATTTAAGGTGTGATTTTCGAAAATGGTGTCTTTTGCTATGTTTTTACATGCCGAGTCGTATTTTAAATAGGTAATTGATTTTTGACAAAAACAAGGAATTTTTGGAGTGTTGGAACATTTTAAGTTCGCAATCTTGATTTTGATGTTAAAAAAACTTGTTATTTTGTTTCTAATGAATTTATCTAAGTGTGCAGAAAGTTGAAATTGATCAGGCTTCGGACTGATCAGTTATCGAGCCATAACTAAAGCTATCGAGACGCAAAATGAAAGCACCAACTGATTGCTCAAACTGAACCAGTTCAACTGATATATCAAAGACCGGTTCAATTGATTGTCCAGCTGATAGGTAGTTCAGCAAAAGATCTTCAGAAGCTTGGCCAACTGATGAAGAGCCCGACTGACCAGTTCAACTGAAACAATGAAATCAGTTCAGCTGACAAGCCAACTGATTTCGCCACACTAGTTCAACTGACCAGTTCAAGAACTTCAGTTAAGACCCGATCAATTTGCAGAACACGACAAGCTTATCTAAGTTGAATCCAACTGTGCGCATTAAGGAAAACATATGTCCGATCAAAGGACAATAATTAACGTTGCAGCAGAGTTTAAAGACAAAATGTTTCAGAATTGCTGTCGAAAAGTACAAGATAAATTTCGAGGAACGAATTCAAACTGCAATGAACATATTTGATTAGTCTTGGTGTAAGGTCAAATTGCCTCTATATATACCAGATCAAGATCATCAACAAGACATAGAGAAGTGTGTGAAGATCAGAAAATAAAAGAAAAATATGGCATGCCAACTTCTTAGTCTAGAAGCAAAATTCTTAGTGTGTGAGAACACTTTCATATTGTATTCATATATCAGTTTTAACACAAGCACACACAAAATCACTCATATATACAGAGAATTGAGTGTATTGAATAGCTGAGTGAGTCTTGCACAAAGACGTTAAACTTGTGTATGTAGTCTTTGATGCATAGACATTAAACAAGTGTTAGCTGGAAGGTGTTGTCTTCAGTCTAGACTAGGAGTTCAGTTAGGCATTAGTGTAAGTCCTAAGCTGAGTGGATTTGTACAAGGCATTGTATAAATCAAAGTCTTCTAGTGGATAATACCATAGGTGGTGGAAGGGGTGACGTAGGAGCAGTTGAAGTCTCCGAACAACCATAAACATATATTGTGAACTTAACTGTTTAACTATTATATTAGAAATGATTTGATCAGTTCGGTTCTCACCATAATTGAACTGATACAAGCCCGAACTGATCCCCCTTATATCAGTTAATCAGATTACACAAGATAAAAGCTTTAAACTGATCAGTTTTCTTAACGAATGATTATTTCTAGTATTTTTCACTTGTTTTAATACCAAACTCAATCTAATTCATCGGTTTTTACATTCTTAGAACACAAGCTATTGCAGCTCATTGAGAATATTGTGTTTGAAGCACCCTCGCAAGTGTCAAACCGATCTATCATGGAGGCTCGGTCAATATTTTCGAAAATTTTCCTAAACGAGATATTTTTCCTACATTCTTATGGGCCTGTTATATTAAAGTTATTGGGACCATTTGTCTACCTTAATATTTATATAAAAGGTTGAATTTACAAGCCCTAAAACTCTCAATCACACGCCTCAAGCACTAAAGAATCCTAGAATTTTCTCTCCCTAGTCAAAGTCACAAACGCACTCATGATTAAGGCTTCTACACGTTGGTTTTTGGAAGGAAAAAACGCATCAAAGTCTTTCTTGTCTCTCTGGCAGTGTTCCTTGGCATCTAGAATTGTATATTTGTGCGTGAATCACGCAAAGGCACGCCTTATTCCTTCTTATCTCATCATTCATACCATACTATGTGTGGATATATTTGTTTGCATGAAAAATCTATAAGCATAATTGTATTTTCGTTTTTGAGGGTTTATACATGGAAAAACATGATTTTTCTTGCATGACTTGATGTTTTTTGTTGGTTTGAAAGGGGATTCCAGGTTAGAGACGATATGGGTATGATTTAGGGGATGTTTAGGAGTCCTATATGGGGTTGATCAAGGCTAGAATGAGGCGAGGGGAAGGAGCCTTCGATCGTGCCTCTTAAGGGGGTCTAAGGCTCAGTTTGTTTAGAAAAGACAAATGGGCTATGTAAGGGCTGTCCAGGCAAGGGGTTGGGCTTGTGAGGGTCCTAGCCACGAGCCATGGTGGTCCAACGAGGGCTGGATGGGCGAGGATGTGTAGGCGAACGACTAGGGCCCATCCTAGCCATGCACGTGAGAAGCTAGGAATGAACCATGCACGTCCTCGTGCATAGCTCGCCACTCTTGGTCCAAAGGGGTCTTAAGGGGTCGGTCTTGGTCCTAAGAGGTAGGTCAGGGTCTGGTCTAGTCGGTTAGGGGATAGGATCGAAGGAACTCATGGATGGTTAGGGCAAGGGTTCAGTTAAAAAGTTCTGAAATTTAAGTAGGGTTCTAGGTGGTTGGTAAGGGTTCTAAATGGCTTGAATTGGGTTGTAAAGAGGTTGGTTAGGTGTTATTAAGCTATGATGAAAGTTTGGTTAAGATTCGGATTATAACCGTGACTTCAGTTCAAGTTTTAAAAAAAATAACGAATTTAGTTAAGGGGCTTAAGTTTACGTCTAAGAAATGTTTATGATTGTGTTTTAAGGTGTTATGATAAATTTGGATGGATTTGGGTCGAAGTTTTGAGGTCCAGAGGTAAAATACAAAAACTAGGATTTCAGGGGCAATACAGTCATTTTACACCTAAAAATTATTAGGAGCCCTGGTGTTGAGGATCGGGTTGAGTTTAGAAGGGGGGGGGGGGGTTGAATAAACTCAATGGCCAACTTATTAAATTCTTTCGAATGATGTGCTAAAATCATGTTAGAGATTTTAATGATTCTTGTTCAAGTATAAAGACCAGCAGATCACAAGATAATGTGCGGAAAACGATCTGTTGGTTAGTGGGTGAAAAATAATAAAGCCGAAAAGCAGTAGATAGCACAAGGTTTGTTTCTGGAAGTTCGAAGATGAATCTTCTACGTCTCCCCTTCTTCTGTTTCCAGAAGGTATCACTAAAAGACTTTGGTGAATACAGCACAACAATTGTACACACCCACTTCAAGAGGACTTACCCTTCGCCTATTGAAACTCTTAGCTTTACAACTCAACTTCTTGAATGATCTTAAGTTCTGGAAAAGACTCTTTTCCAGTTACAAATTCTTCTATCAATGAAATAGTGAAGTGAATAGCTTGAGAAGATATAACGAAAAATAGCTAGCACAATATGATCTCAATGTTCAAGAGTATGCAATGAAGCGTGTGCTGCTTTTTCAGTGTTTGAGCTATTTAGATAACTGAAAGTTCTAACAATGCTCGAATGATATTTTTCAATTCAGATTTTTGCTCAATGCTACGTACCACTTCACGAAATCCTTCATCTCCATATATAGGCTCTATTCAACGTTCAAAAACTGAACGGTTCTTTTCTTTTTGGTGGTTCAGCTTTATTGCTTAAAATGGACCCTGCAGAATATATCAAAAGTAATCAGTCGCAGTTCATACAAAAAATGGTATACCGTCTTAAATGTTCTTGTATAGCATTTAATGGCATTTAATGAAGCAATAAATGCTGGTACCACATTAATAGATCAACGGTAATATTTAGAGACTTTGAGATACGCAAGATTCTGTTAGTGTCTATTTCGAATTTTGTATCCTTCTAGTTCTGGTTTTAGCTAAGAAATTATTTAAGCAGGTTTTAGCGCGATATAAGTACTTCTGGTTTACAACATCTACTGGTTCTACTGGTTTTGAATTCATCCAACATCTACTGGTTCTACTGGTTTTGTACTTAATCCAACATCTACTGGTTTTTCCTTAGCATCTCCACAATAAATTTAATTCTAACAATTTCCTCCTTTGTGGTGATGCCAAAACCTAGATGTTCTGTGTTAGTAAAATAGAGATAAGAACGGATTAGATAATCAAAACAATTTATATCCAGAGAAAATCACACAAAGCATAAAAAAAATTAGTTTGTTCCAATATCCCTGAAGATGGCTTCATCTAGATTTTTATTCCTTCCAGTTGGTCTGCTGCTACTTGCTCCAGTTCTATTGTCTTCCCCCTTTTTGGCATCATCAAGAAGGACCCTAGCAAGTAATTCATCCATTCTCCCAGATAAATTGTGAATTCCATTTGTCAGCATCTCCAGATAAGGAGTCTGATTAGAAACTCGATCATTAATAGCAGTGAGCGTTTGAGATTGAGAATCAATCTTGGCATCCATCAGGTCCATGGTGGTGGAGATTGATCGAAACATTTCATCATGCTCGGTGATCCTGGTAAATATATCAAATTGAGCAAGCGCGATCTGACTGGAACTTTTGGACATGGCCTGTCGAAAGACGATGGTCTCAGCATGCATTTTACTCAGAGATTCCGCAGTGTTCTGTATTTTCTTAGACATGCGTTCTCGGAAGAATTGAGCATCATGAAATTCGTCGGCATTTTCATAAGATATCCGCTTGACAAAGTCTGAAAGATTTACAAGATCCCTTTGAAGAGCATCAATTTGGAATTCTAGATCAAATGGTTCCATAGCTGAGGAAGGAGTCCTTGCTTGCAATCTTTGTTTAATTTCCTCCATTCGGGCAATGCGCTCAGGAGACTGCAAAGAAGGAATAGAGAATGGTACAACTTCTGCTTGAGTCGTAACAGCTGGTTCTGGTTCAGCAGAAGGTCCTTCTGAAGCAGTAGACTGTTCTGTTGGCCCTTCGTCTGTTTGCTGCAAAACAGCAGCAGGTACAGATACAACTTGTGGCTCAACAACAGAGGGTGAAGTATGCAATAAAATTGCCATATCAGCTTGGTGAGCTTCTGAAAAATGCTCAAGTGCTGGAAGAGACGATGAAGCAGTAGTCATAACAGTAGCACTGGCAGCAGCAGTTGCAGTAGCAGTAGCAGATTCTGGAGAAGGATCAGTAGTAGTAGGAATACCTTGAATCAATTCATCTTGTGCTGTTTGGGTTGGCATAATCGATTCGATTACCTCATCAACCGATGCCAGATCATGAACAGAAATCAGAGAGGATGATTGAGTAGGAACTTCTTGAGGTGCAGGAGTACTAGAGACCTTGACTTCAGGAGAAGCTTTGGTCGGTTCCTCAACTGTCTGATTCTTCAAAATTGCGGAGACAGAAGTGAGACTGAACTTTGGAGGCCGAGAAAAGGCATTTTCCTTATTAGCAGTTTGTTCAGAAAGAATTGTCAGCTGCTCCGACAAAATTTGAATGACATTCTGGTCATGAAAAGCAGTAGGACTTGCAGAGTCAAAATTTGACTTTAAGGTTTTCAGAACAGTGTCCATCTTCTGCATTTTGAATTTTTCCAGAATGTAATTGCGACGATTTATAGCTTCTATCACATTTCGTGTCCCGACAGCATCAAAAAACTTTTTCTCATTTTCTACTGTTTGAGCATAAACACCAGTAGTTTTCAAAAATGTGATTGGGTGGTAGACACGTACCTTAAGCCAATCGTCAAAAAATTTCATATCTTCTCTGGTTGAGATTTCAACTTCTTCCAGATGTAGATTTATTGCTGTTTGAATGGTTGATGTTGCCACCGGTGACTGAGACAACTCAGTAATCTTTTCTTTCCCTTTTTCAGAAGTAGCAGGGACTACTGGTTTAAAAGCAGAAGAACCAGTAGCAGATTCTCTAATGACCACACCAGAAGTTGGTCTGAAGCTTTGAGCAGGTGAGGGCCCTGATTCAATCGGTTTGGCTTTGATGGATGAAACAACAGATGGAAAAACTTGGCGGAGAGGAACATTCTCCAGTTCAGACAGAACCGCTGTTTTCTTGATGCGGATTGTTGTGCGAGGCTTCTTCTTAGCTTGGATGGGAGGTAGTGAAGCTTGCTGAGTGGGTGCTGCTGATTCTCCAGATTCTGTTTTGTCAGAATCAGACAAGACCACAACCCTTTTTCGTTTAATTTTCTTCTGCCCCTCAATTTGAGATTCTCCAGTCTCCTTCTTAATGGCCACAAACTCACCAACGGTTAGCTTTGGCCTTAAAGCAAGCACGCTATCAGCATCAGTCATTGTTACCGAAGAGCCATCCTCTTCTGCTGTTCCAGGAAAACCAGCATCTTTCAACATCTTACTGATTTGCACAGCAAATCCAGTACTTTTCCTGAGAATCATATCCTTCATAATGCGAAACAGAAAACGTCCCCAATCCACTTTCTTTTCTGATGTGATGGCCACCATCACTTGAACCTTTTCTTTTGTTAGTTTGTCAAAGGTTCCAGCCTTAACTAACAAGGCTTTTGCTACTATATCAGCGAGTACCTGGTACTCAATTTTCAGTAGCTTTTTGAAGCAAGAGGGTGAAAGTTCTTCTCCAGTGGCTGAAAAATTTGTCAAGGCGATGGACATGTCTTCCTTTGAAATGTCCGAGAGCTCGGAAAGGCTAGAAATCGGTAGAAAGAAAGTGGAACCCAGAAGTGCAGCACCAATAGAAATCAATGCATCTCCCTGTGTATAGGTAATCTTGCCTTCCACAACTTCTGCTTTGGCATAGAAATCCAGAAGAACAGACTTTTAGATAACAGCAGGTGATTCCAAGAATATTCGAAGCCCGGAATTTTCCAATGATTTGAACATCTTGACAAGATTCTCATCCTTAATAGTGAGAACAGAAGCAAAATTCACCTGATAAGCATTCAACGTATATGCTGCGGCCATTTCTAAATTTGAAAGAGAATAGAAGTATGTTAGCAATAGATGCGAAAAAGCAGTAGAGACAAGAAAATAATCTGAGTTCGCAAAGCGTAGTAAAAAAAAATGAACGATTAAAGCAAAATATACAGCCGTCAGTGAACATAGGGACGCGTGTCGATATGTTAGAAGAGAGAGAGACAAAAGTGTCAGTTACTCTACTCATTTTTAAATATTTTGAAAAATTGGCGGGCTGTCCGAGGCGGTTGCTAAATAAACAGAAGCTGATTTGTCATTTTATGATAATATCTACTGGAAGTGGATAAGATGCTGAAACAAATGCAGCACTTCAACAACTTCTGGTAGGTATACTGTTTTATCGAAAAGACAAATCAGTTTCTAATATAAATGCCATAAAGATGTTCCCCCTCAATTAATGCAGTAGTAATGGATATTAAATACTAAACGACTCTTGGCAATCTTTCAATTTAAACCGTTGAATTTGAACAGTCGCAAGGATCCTTATCTCCTTTGAATATCACTATAAATACCTGCAAGGGTTAAACAAGGTTAAGTAAACATAAAAATCAAATGAAAGAAGAGATAACAACTGATCCGGAAGCAGAAGCAAGAATGTTCAGAAGACAGCTTGCTGCGATTTCTAAGAAGATGTTGGAAAAAGTCGTTCTGCACATAATGATCCTTGGATCTTACTCCTGGAGTTGTAATATTAACAATCAAAAAGATTGTTTGCTTTCATTGAGATTGATATGTAGCATCGATCCCTGCCAGAAGCATGCTAATGCAATAAGAGAGTGCTGGTGGATTGATAATGCTAATATCATCTATAATGCCCTGTAAAGTATCTGATTATACATTAGTGCTGACAAGACCCAAGCTTGCTAGATTCTTTTCGAAAAAAAAACTCTCCTTCTTCTGCTGAAGTACTTTGCAAGAATACTACAAGCTGCTGATATTACTGAAGACATGAGCTTGATTAGTCTAGAATTTCAGAAGACGTTTCGATTGTCTTGAGATTTCTGTAACTTTCGCTTTGTTTAATGTACTGGAAAATTTCTAATAAAATTTCAGTTGAAGTACTTGATGTTCTTTTATTCCTTTCTGCAAACAACTCAATGTTACAAGAATAAAATGAATAAATGATTAAGTTCAGAAGGAAGTAAGTCGTCTTATGATAGCTTCTACTGGAAACTGAAGAAAGCCTTGTTTTGTTAATGAGACAAAATACTTTCTGCATCTGACACAAAATCA
The DNA here is from genome assembly GCF_025594145.1 of Primulina tabacum. NCBI lineage: Eukaryota > Viridiplantae > Streptophyta > Magnoliopsida > Lamiales > Gesneriaceae > Primulina > Primulina tabacum. The sequence goes on from NC_134566.1 coordinate 8,527,436, forward strand.
CAGAAGATCATAATAAAGTTCTACCTAAATTAGTGCAATTATTAAATGAAAATACTTGGCAACTGAACCGATGATAGCTTGATATGGGATGTTTCATATATATATCTACTGTAGTCAAGACTTTCTCGAGCTTTGGTGCCTGATTTTCATATATAAATATGAACATGGGGTAAACCAGATAATCATTCTTTAAGAGAAATGGCAAGAGATAATAGTCCTGATTTGGCTGATGAGTGTACGAGGTAGGTGACCGCTGCAAGAAAGAAAGCAATAGAAGACAAAGTGATGAAGAAGACACTTGCTACCTGGACTAAAATCCAGGAGCTTAAGTCCTCCTTCGAGAGTGGGCAAGCATCTTCCACCAAGGAGTTGTTAATGATGAAGAAATATTATCGACGTCTCCATAGTGCTGATAGTGCAGACGTCGTCTCTGATGATGGCGTCTACCTTCTCATGCTCTTAAAGGAGCAAAAGACTCTGAAAAAGATTGATTTTTCAGAGGAGTTTCTACGTACCTCCACCGGAGAACTGACCACTTGGTTGGCATTCTGGAGGGAGTAGGTTAAAAAAGAAGTGAGAAATGTACGCCCCCGCTTCTATTATTTTTAATGAATTTTATGTCTACCGATTATTTCTATCGTTCAGCTTTTACCTTCTGCAAAATTAAAAACTGAATAATCACAGAAGAAAAGTTAAGCCATAATATCAGATGATGATAAATAATCAAGTTAAATCTATTAATCCAAGTGTATTTCGAAAGTAAGAAAACTTATTCTCAGGCAGAGGTTTTGTAAAAATGTCTGCTGCTTGCTGATCAGCAGGAATGTATTCCAGACGAATGTTCTTCTTTTGCACATGATCTCTGATAAAATGATGTCTGATATCAATGTGCTTAGTTCTGAAATGGAGTACTGGATTATGTGATATAGCAATTGCACTGGTATTGTCACAAAATATTGGTGATTCAGAGGCTTGAACTCCATAGTCTTTGAGTTGTTGCTGTATCCAAAGTATTTGAGAACAACAGCTTCCAGCAGCAAGATATTCAGCTTCTGCAGTAGACGTGGCTATGGAAGTCTGCTTTTTGCTAAACCAGGAGATCAACCTATCACCAAGAAATTGACAAAAACCACTTGTGCTTTTTCTATCCAGTTTACATCCTGCATAATCAGCATCTGAGTATCCAATAAGATTAAACGACGAGTCCTTGGGATACCAGAGGCCTACATTTTGAGTAACCTTAAGATATTTTAAAATTCTTTTACCAGCAATGTAATGTGATTGTTTAGGGTTTGATTGAAATCTAGCACAAATGCAAACAGCAAACATGATATCTGGTCTACTGGCAGTAAGGTATAACAATGAACCAATCAAACCACGATACTGAGTTACCTCTACTGAAATTCCCCCTTCATCTTTATCAAGTTTAGTAGATGAGCTCATAGGAGTGGAAGCAGCAGCACATGCTTCCATCCCAAACTTTTTCAGTAGTTCCTTTGTATACTTAGTTTGGTTTATGAAGATTCCAGTATCAAGTTGCTTGATTTGAAGTCCTAAGAAAAATGTTAATTCTCCCATCATGCTCATCTCGAACTGGTCCTACATTAACTTAGCAAACTTTGCACATAATTTGGGGTTAGTTGACCCAAATATGATATCATCAACATAAATCTGAACTAACAATATGTGTTTGTTTTTGGCTAAGGTAAACAAAGTCTCATCTACAGTACCAACGGTGAAACCATGATTAATGAGAAATTGTGAAAGTGTGTCGTACCAAGCCCTAGGTGCTTGTTTCAGACCATACAATGCTTTATATAATATAAAAACATGATTTGGTAACAAATGATTAGAAAAACCTAGAGGCTGTTCAACATAGACTTCCTCTTGTAGTAGACCATTAAGAAATGCACTCTTTACATCCATTTGATATACTTTGAAGTTTTTGAAAGCAGCAAAGGCTAAGAATATTCTGATAGCTTCGAGCCTAGCTACTGGTGCAAAGGTTTCATCATAGTCTATTCCTTCTTCTTGTCTGAATCCTTGTGCAACCAGTCTTGCTTTGTTTCTTACAACTATTCCTTCCTCATTTACTTTGTTTCTGAATACCCACCGAGTTCCAATGACAGCTTGGTGAGAAGGTCTAGGTACTAGAAACCAAACTTTATTCCTCTCAAATTGATTCAGCTCTTCTTGCATAGCTTCTATCCAACTGGGATCCAGAAGAGCTTCTTCAATCTTCTTTGGTTCATCTTGAGAAATAAAAGCTGCATGCATGTATTCATTTATCATCTGTCTTCTAGTCCTTAGTGGAGCTGCTGGATTTCCAATTACCAAAGATGGAGGATGAGATTTTCTCCAAATAAAAGGATTTAGATTGTCTTCATATAAAACAGTAGATTGTTTTGGAGTATCGACTGCTGGTTCTGGAATGTCAGCTGCTGGTTCTGGAGTATCAGCTGCTGGTTCTGGAATGTGAATGTCTGGTTCTGGATTTTGAATATCCTTGACACTTGCTTCTGCATCATCTTCACTGTCTAATTCCAGATAAACCCTGTCTAATCTTTTACTTAAATTAGATATGTTAGTAATCTCGGGAACACTGCTGTCTTCATCAAAGACAACATGAATAGATTCTTCAACATTAAGAGTTTTATTATTGACAATTCTAAAAGCCTTACTAACTGCTGAATATCCAAGAAATAAACCAATGTCAGATTTTGAATCAAAAGCAGCTAAATGATTTTTGCCAATATTGTGCACAAAGCATCTACAACCGAAAACATGAAAGTAAGATACGTTCGGTTTACTTCCTTTCCATATTTCATATGGATTTTGATCGTTTCTCTTGTTGATCATCGTTCTGTTTTGTGTGTAGCAAGCTGTATTAATAGCTTCTGCCCAGAAGCGCTGAGAGATGTCTGCATCTGCTAGCATTGTTCTAGCCGCTTCTTTAAGTGTTCTATTTCTCCTCTCAGCTACTCCATTTTGTTGAGGCGTCCTGGCAGCTGAATATTCATGATGAATGCCCTGTTCATCTAGATATATCTCAAGAATCTTGTTAGTAAATTCAGTACCTCGATCACTTCTGATTCTAATGACAGAAACTGATTTTTCATTTTGAATCTTTTTCAGAAATTTGATCAGGAGGTTACTGGTTTGATATTTTCCAGCAAGAAAAATTACCCAAGTAAATCTAGAGAAATCATCAACAACAACAAGGGTGTATCTCATTCCCCCTAAGCTTATGATAGGGATTGGACCAAATAAGTCCAAATGTAATAATTCTAAACATCTTGAGGATGATTTGCTGCCTTTATTTTTGAAGCTAGATCTTACTTACTTACCAAGTTGACATGCAGAACATACATGATTCTTAATAAATTTTATGTCTGGCAATCCATCGACTAAGTTCTGCTTTTTGAGATTGTTGATAGACTTAAAATTTAGATGATTCAGTCTTTTGTGCCACAACCAGTGTTTATTACTTAGAGATGCAACTAAACATGTAGGAGCAATGATATGATCTATGTTCCATGAGATTTTATAGGTGTTGCCTTTTCTTACTCCGGTTATAACAGTAGAATCATCAGCATTTTTAACTGTGCAAGTGTGCTTCTGGAATGCTACTGAAAATCCATTATCACATAATTGACTAATACTGATCAAGTTATAACAAAGATTTTCAACTAAGAGCACATCCTTAATAGTGATGTTACCATGGATAATCTTACCCTTACCCACGGTTTTACTTTTTGAGTTATCCCCAAAGGTTATCTCTGGTCCAGCACAACTTACTACTTCTGATAGCAGACTTTTCTGTCCAGTCATATGTTTTGAACATCCACTGTCCAAATACCATGTTGAGCTACTGATCTTGGTTTTCTTCACCTGTTCCTGCAAGCACAAATTTTAGTATCTGGTACCCAATCTATTTGGGTCCAAGCCTTATTAGTCCCTTTGGAACCCACATTTGTATAATTTTTATACTTCGGGTATCCATGGAGGTGTGTGCAACAGAGAGTCTGTTGTTTCTAACATTGTGCATCTTAGTATGTTGTTCTTCCCTTCTGTTTCTGTTGTCTAGCCTGTATCTCTTCTGAACAGGTCTAGAATTGTAGTACTGGTAGTTTTTAACCTTCATAGGAGGTTGTCTTCCTGAGTTGAATCCTCTTCTAATTCTAGAACTCTGGTCAACTTTTTCCTTAGGTTCAACATAACCCAGACCATAATGCATCCTTTTGTTCATCTGATTTACATTCCTTTCTACTGAAACAGTAGGTACTTCTGGTTTCTGTACCACACTGGATTTCACAAAGTGAATATACTTCCCTTTGCACATATCCAGTTTTGGCTTAGTAGTCGTTTTAGAAGTGCCTTCATTATTACAAAATCCGAGACCACTCATGTCTCCAGATTGTTTTTGTAATTCTTGCATCTTTTCCAGTGAAATAGAGGACTTGTTCCAAACATTTACCAGTAGTGATAACTTCTGGTTTTCAGAAAGCATCTTCTGGTATTCTGCTTTTGCTCTTTCATTCTCCGTTTTTAATTTACTCATCTCAACTTGTAAATCATTACAGCTGTCTACTTGCAAGCAAGTTAACTTACTGTTCTGATCTTTTAAGTCCTAATTTTCGATCTTAACTTCCTCGAACGATTGAGAAAGTCTAGAATACTCTTCTACCATGTCGTGTAATGCTTTGACTAAATCATTGCGTGTAAATTCATCAGAGTCAAAGTCAAATACCTCTCCGGATGTCGAGGTTGACTCAGTATTTGCCATCAGACATTTGATCTCATCTTCATCACTTTCACTCGAATGGCTTTCAGAACCAGAAGATTCAGAACTTGAGTCTGCCCATTTGGACTTACTTTCTTCTGCAACCATTGCCTTCCTGTCTCTTCTGGTCTTTTTATCATTGCGTTTGACACCCTTCTTCCTCTGGTCATCCTTCTTTGGTTTTGGACAATCAGCAATGAAGTGTCCAACTTTTCCACAGTTAAAGCATGCCATATCACTAGGTGATGATTCCTTTTTGAAATTGCGGTTGGGACTTTGAAATGTTCTATGATTCTTTCTCATGAATCTGGAAAACTTCTTAACAAATAATGACATTGCGTCATTGCTTATCTGTTCAGCACTTCTCTCAGAAGTGTTCTCTAAAGCAGTAACAGAAGATGAACTTGGAGCAACTGTAGTAGTAGAGTTAACAGTAGCTGCGAGAGCTTTGGTTGGTGGATTTGCTAAGGGCTCTTCTCCACTTCGAACTTCAAGTTCAAACTCATATGCCTTTAAATCCGAGAACAAGTCGTGTAGTTCTAACTTGTTGAGATCCTTGGAAGCTCTCATTGCCATTGTTTTGACGTCCCATTCTCTGGGTAGGCCTCTCATTACCTTTAATGCAATTTCTCTATTGCCAAAGTCTTTCCCAAGAGCTGAGAGTTCATTGACGAGGCTGCTGAATCGTTCATCAAATTCATTCATAGTTTCTCCAGCCCTCATCTTCATATTCTCAAACTTCTGCATGGCTACAGACAGTTTGTTTTCCTTTGTTTCTTCGTTTCCTTCACAGATCTGAATTAATTTTTCCCAGATTTCCTTGGCAGTATGGCACATCTTGATTTTGCTGAAGGTATTTTTGTCGAGTGTCTTGTATAAAATGTCCTTCGCAACGTTGTCAAGATTGGCTTTCTTCTTGTCCTCACTTGTCCATTCATATCTTGGTTTTTCAAGCATTTGAGGTGCACCTTCGGTGATAGCAATAGCTGGATTTGGCTTTAAGATCTTTAATGGACCATCAGTGATGACATACCACATGTCATCATCTTGAGCCGCAAGATGAGCGTGCATTCTGATTTTCCAATCATCGAAATCTTCTTTTGAGAACATTGGAACTTTGCTGAAATGAGCCATGTCTATTAAATATTTTTCAGAACAAGAATAACTCTGCTCTGATACCACTTGTTGAGGATCGGGTTGAGTTTAGAAAGGGGGGTTGAATAAACTCAATGGCCAACTTATTAAATTCTTTCGAATGATGTGCTAAAATCATGTTAGAGATTTTAACGAATCTTGTTCAAGTATAAAGACCAGCAGATCACAAGATAATGTGCGGAAAATGATCTGTTGGTTAGTGGGTGAAAAATAATAAAGCCGAAAAGCAGTAGATAGCACAAGGTTTGTTTCTGGAAGTTCGAAGATGAATCTTCTACGTCTCCCCTTCTTCTGTTTCCAAAAGGTATCACTAAAAGACTTTGGTGAATACATCACAACAATTGTACACACCCACTTCAACAGGACTTACCCTTCGCCTATTGAAACTCTTAGCTTTACAACTCAACTTCTTGAATGATCTTAAGTTCTGGAAAAGACTCTTTTCCAGTTACAAATTCTTCTATCAATGAAATAGTGAAGTGAATAGCTTGAGAAGATATAATGAAAAATAGCTAGCACAATATGATCTCAATGATCAAGAGTATGCAATGAAGTGTGTGCTGCTTTTTCAGTGTTTGAGCTCTTTAGATAACTGAAAGTTCTAACAATGCTCGAATGATGTTTTTCAATTCAGATTTTTGTTCAATGCTACGTACCACTTCATGAAATCCTTCATCTCCATATATAGGCTCTATTCAACGTTCAAAAACTGAACGGTTCTTTTCTTTTTGGTGGTTCAGCTTTATTGCTTAAAATGGACCCTGCAGAATATACCAAAAGTAATCAGTCGCAGTTCATACAAAAAATGGTATACCGTCTTAAATGTTCTTGTATAGCATTTAATGGCATTTAATGAAGCAATAAATGCTGGTACCACGTTAATAGATCAACGGTAATATTTAGAGACTTTGAGATACGCAAGATTCTGTTAGTGTCTATTTCGAATTTTGTATCCTTCTAGTTCTGGTTTTAGCTAAGAAATTATTTAAGCAGGTTTTAGCGCGATATAAGTACTTTTGGTTTACAACATCTACTGGTTCTATTGGCTTTGAACTAATCCAACATCTACTGGTTCTACTGTTTTTGTACTTAATTCAACATCTACTGGTTTTTCCTTAGCATCTCCACAATAAATTTAATTCTAACACCTGGTATTGTCCTGAATGATGTAATAAATTTTAAAATGTTTATATTGAAAGGTTATGGAATTTTTTATGGAAAATGTTAAGTGCTAAAAGATGTGTTCCATGCTTAGTTTAAAAGAAAATGATATCTACGCATGTATTTTTATAAAATGATGGAAACGTTGAAAATGTATTGAATGAAGTGACTTAATTGTGACGGTAAGGAAATGGGGATTCGTGAGAGACTAAGCCCCACTGGAACCCGTTTACGGGACTAAGACCAATGGGAACCCAATACAGAATTTCCATAGGCCAAGGCCTAGTAACGGACAAGTGGTTGCTGTGTCCCCGCCAACTATAGGACAACACACAGAACGGAAAAATGGTTACTGTTGCCCCGCCACCTGGTACCATGGTTACAGCTGAGATTGATCAATCGACCAAAATATGGAAAGGATGGTCACAATTAATGAACGGATTTCATCCAAAAAAATGTATATGTATATGTATATGATGAAATGAAAAGTATATGATGAAAGAAAAGGTTTAAGTTTATGTATGCTCATGAAAAAGCTATTTTTATTAAAATTATTTTCACTGCTGCTTGTGATGTATACGTATTACATGTTACTATGGTTAAGGCTTGTTGAGTTAATAGACTCATTAGGTGTGAATGATGTGGGTGTGGATTTTACTATTGAGACAAGAAGGTTGGATGACTAAACTGGCTGGACGGATGGTGCACTAACCTGAGGACTTTGCTAGTTTTTCCGCACAGTTATTCATTTTACTGTACTTTAAATATTGTTATTACTTTTGGAGTCAGAGTCGTTTTTGAGAGGAGTTATGATGTTTATGCTATTTTTGAAAAATGCTAGTTTACTTAGTTTAGGGTAAAATAGATGGTGAGTTATTTTAATGGTGAAAAAGTGTATATATATATAGTTTCGGCCGAGAGCTATAAAAGAAATTCTAGTATATTTTAAAGAAACAATGAGTTAGAAACGTTTCATAAAAAATATATACCGTACTCATAGATTTACTGGTAGCCGGCAATCTAAAAGAAAACACCACATGTCCTTAGCGTGTTTCCAAATATAGCAATAGTTAATTCAAATTCTTTGAACAATAGGTGAAAAAGATAACCAACATATCTTTATTTCGTCTTTGCAGACCACTCATAGATAACTTTTATTGTCTTAAGATAGTGTCGTCAAATCAAGAAAACAATTGATCTGTTGGAAACTTAATTTCGGCTGTTTGACAAACTAAATGATTAATTGGACTAACTGATCAAGTAGATAATCAACTGACAGTTGCCTAACTGAAGATTAATGCGCAGTTTATCGAAGGCAACTGAAACCAGCTGAACTAAACTTCCGAAGACAACTGACTGATCAGTTGATATATTCAGTTGTAAGCTTACTATCAAATCAGCTGATCATTCAGCTGTACACGTTATCAGTTGAAAAAGACATTCAACATACAACAATATAAAGCAGACTGCAACTCGTAGTGGAACACCGCATTTTAGAGATTACAGTGTACGATTGTCAGAAGAATATTGACGTGGCAATCAACGGATATAAAGATTCAAATAATATTTAATGTTACAGTTGAAGAGAAGCCTATAAATAGGTGAGAAGAGCAGTTGAGAAAATTAATCGATCTATCAATTCTCTTAAGCTTGTTGTTACCCTGCTGAATTTAGCGCACATATTCAAGAATCAAAAAGCTCACACTTATCAGATTTATCTATAGCATTTGAGGATACTTTCTGAGCATACAAGAACAAACTATTTCATTGTTTATTTGATCTTTAATTAGATCATTTGTGCTAAATTCAGTCGAAGAACTGTGAAATATTTAGTAAACTAAGAGTTTCAGTCTAGGCAGTGTTAAGTCCAAACTGAAGTGGGTCTGTACAAGTTTTGTATCGATCAAAGTCTTTTAGTGCATATCATATTCTTGTGATAGAAGAGGTGACGTAGGAGTTATTTCAATCTCCGAACATCCATAAATCTTTGTGTTATTACTTCAGTTATTTATTCTATCTTTCAATCAGTTTATTTCCGCAACTGTTATCAGTTAAACTGATTGTCATTGACTGACAAGATTTCTAGTTTCAATTTATTAAAGAATTGATACTTCATTCGAAAAGACAATAAAAACCGTGAGTATTTATTCAACCCCCCTTCTAAACACATTTCAACCTATCAACCGATCCTAACAACTGGTATCAGAGTAGTTGAATCTTGTCTCAGAATACTCTTATTTACAAACTGATCAACATGTCTTCATTCAACAAAATAAAAATGTTTTCCAGAGAAGATTTTGACGACTGGAAAATCAGAATGCAGGCTCATTTAGCTTCACAAGATGACGACATGTGGTATGTCATCACTGATGGTCCCATGAAGATTCTAAAAGCAAATACAGCAGTTGCCATAACTGACGGTGCACCTCATCGCATAGAAAAGCTCAGAGAAGAATGGACAACTGAGGACAAAAGGAAAGCCAACCTAGACGATGTGGCTAAGGATATCTTATACAAAATTCTGGATAAAGTCACTTTCAGCAAAATCAAGATGTGCAAAACTGGCAAAGAGATATGGGAGAAACTGATCCAGCTGTGTGAAGGAAACGAACAAACAAAAGAGAACAAGCTATCAGTTGTTGTTCAGAAATTTGATCACATCAATATGAAAGCTGGTGAATCCATGCATGATTATGATGAGAAGATTAGTGGTATTATCAATGAGCTGAATGCACTTGTCAAAGTGTATTCAAACAAAGAAGTGGCACTGAATGTGGTCATAGGTCTTCCCAAAGAATGGGATGTCAATACCATGGCAATGAGAGAGTCAAAGGATCTTAACAAGATCGAACTTCATGACTTGTTTGCTGATCTAAAGGCTTATGAGTTTGAACTCCAAACCAGAGAAGGAGAACCTTCTACACCAACTGCCACAACTGCCTTAACTGCTGTCAGACTGAAACCAACTGGTTCAGTTGACAAGTCTGCTGATCAACTGAGCAATGATGCTATGTCATTGTTTGTCTAGAAATTTGGAAGGTTTATGATGAGGAATCAAGGAAACTTCCAGGAGCAATATCAGAAGAACCAATCCAAAGAAGAATCATATGTTTGCTACAACTGTGGCAAATCTGGTCATTTAATAACAGACTGTCCTAAGCCAAAGAAGGACAGTCGAGTATCAACTGAAAAGGGAAAGAAATCCTATGAGCACAAAAGAAGGACCAATGATGACAAGAAATCATTCAAAAAGAAGCATGAAGTTCTTTTGACTGAAGAGAGCAAATCTAAGTGGGCAGAAACTGACAGTGATTAGTCAGAACCAGAAAGCCCAACCATTTCAAGTGAAGATGAAGATGAAGTCAAGTGCTTAATGACAGATAATGTTGAACTGGAGTCAGCAAGTGAACATGTATTTGACTTCAGCTCTAGTGATTTCACTCGTGAGGAACTCATTACCACATTGCATGACATGGTAAATGAATGTCACAAACTTGCTCAATCATTTGAGAATGTTAAAACTGAGAAAACTGATCCCAATGACAACAAGACAGAAACTGATAAGTCAGTTGAACTGTTGAGTCTAAAAGGGAGATTGCGCAGCAGAAAGCTGAAATGATTGAAAATCAAGCTTTGATATGTCAGTTAAAAATAGAAATTTCAAAACATACTGAACTGATTCAAGCTTGGAACAAGTCTTCAGTTGCATTAACTGAAATGAAGAATTCACAAAAATCAGTTGTTGATAAAACTGGATTAGGCTTTAACAATCATGATGAAAATTCTGCAAGTGATACAAAGCCAAGGTTGAGTGAAAACAAAGAAAATTACATTACCTTTAAAATATTTGTTAGAGTAGATGCCCTGCAAGCCAACGATTGGCTATAAAATTTATTGACTCAAGTGAAATAAACAATGTTTATTAGATACTAAATTTTGGAGGTGACTCCTTGAATTTATAAGTTAAATAATAAATTCAAATGTTGAATTTATAATGAATTTAATTAATTAAGCTCAAAATTTGAGTTGATTAAATATTAAATTAAAATTGATGGGAAGTATATTTAATTGGCTTGTAGGAGTACAAGTCCAACATACTTAATAATTAAAGTTTAATGGACTTGGATTAAACTAATTAAACTAGTTGGACTAGCCTAATTAATTAATCAAGCACATTAATGTTAATTATATGTATTAGGTCATGGGTTAATTATAAATAAGTGAGAAGTAAAAACCCTAGCCACCACCCTACCATAATTTTTGAGAATCCCTCTTCCAAAAAAACAAAAAAATTGAATCAATTTTCAAAAATATCAATTTTACCCAAAAATTCAGAAAATTGCACCCTAGGCCCAAATAATTCAAGCCCAACATCCAGCACGGGCTGCGCGCGCGCATGCTGTGCGGATCAGTTTATTAGATATTAAATTTTGGAGGTGATATAAATTCAAGGAGTTGAATTTATAAGTTAAATAATAAATTCAAATGTTTAATTTATAATGAATTTAATTAATTAAGCTCAAAAGTTTAGTTGATTAAATATTAAATTAAAATTGGTGGGAAGTATATTTAATGGGCTTGTAGGAGTACAAGTCCAACATACTTAATAATTAAAGTTTAATGGACTTGGATTAAACTAATTAAACTAGTTGTACTAGCTTAATTAATTAATGAAGCCTATTAATGTTAATTATACGTATTAGGTCATGGGTTAATTATAAATAAGGGAGAAGTCAAAACCCTAGCCACCACCCTACCATAATTTTCGAGAATCCCTCTTCCAAAAGAACAAAAAAAATTCGGCCACCTCTCTTGAAGAAGAAGGTTGAGCCGTCTCTCTTAATTTTCTCTCCAACGTTAATACTTCTTCCAAATTTTCTAGTGCAATTTGGAAGAGGATCAAACAATCTAGTCGTGGACCTGATTAGAAGAAAAGAAAGAGTCTCTTGAAGAAAGTTCGTAGGGATTCATCAAGAGCAAGATCCGTCATACCGGATTAGTTGGAGCCAAGTGATTTAATCACTAAAGGTATAAAATTCTAACTTCCTATGAATGTTTATGATAAAACCATACGAGTGCCCAATCAAAAACATATTTTGATTGTCAAAATAAAATAAAAATTTTAAACTTCCGCTGCGTTTGGGCACATAGAAACCGAGATAAAAAAACAGTGTATCAGAGCCAAGGTTTTTTCTAAATCGTTTGGTTTAAATCATATTGAATAATTTATTTCTAACCACACAAGAAAATTTTTCAGAAAATTGATGCACCATTAAAAAGTTTATTTTTCCAAAAAAAATATGGGGGTATTTTTCCCTGCGCACAGGGCCCTTGTGGCTGCCCGAAATCAATTGTTTAGTTTTTTATAGTAAAAATTAGTTTTACAAGAAATCAATTATTATTGATTTAATTGGAAATTAAATAAAAGAGTTTATTTAATTTATTGAATTCTTTAATAATTGTGGTGGTTAGTGATAAAATTATTAGATATATGATTTATCAATTAATTAAATTGTTTAATTAAATTGATGTTAATATTTGATATTAAATGCATGAAGGATGATCGAGAGCCTTGACCAATGTGGTAGGTGTATGTTAGGATATTTTACTGTTTTATTCGTTTTATTAATATTTGATATTATTAAAGTGGGCCTGGTTTGTGGTCCGTTCCCACCCCCATGAAATGTATCCCTTATGTGCCATAGCTATTTAAATGTAATTATTAGAAATAGTGGGAGATCAAGACTGGAAGATGGTGGGCCCGATGAACGAGATGAAGACATGTAAAATATTGGAAGCTCTTGTAATAGTTGCATTTGCATCCCTGCATTCACCTAAGTTTTGGACATGGATCCATGTATGGCTCACATGGATCTAATAGTGTTGGCGATCGATCATCCTTATTTATTGTTGAATGTCATATTATGATATATGCGATATAGCGTAGTATGCATGTATGTATATTATTAAATAATATAGTTGAATGAATCCGACAAATATACAAACTCGTGGCACGCGATTTTAAATTAAAATGATGAGACAATTTTAAAATTAAAATCCCTCATTTTGAATAAGATTCAAAATTTATAACAAACAACAAAAGTAAAAATTAAAAGAGTTTAATTTTTCCTTGCCTTCCATCAACTGTGGTTGCATGTTGATCGCTACCCGCGGACAGTGTCTGGCTCATATTATCGGGGAGGTCTGGACGTCGGAAAGATGTGACTTCCACCGGACATATGATGTGAATTGAGTGGAACTCTCATGACTTCAGCTCATATTATTGGGGGAACTCATGGCGACCGTCTACTACAATTCAATATTGATTGGTCGGTTTGACACGCAAATATAAACGGCGTCATATTATTGGGTCCTTATTAAACGTGAGGCAAAACACGCGGAGGTTGCATAGGGATGCAATTGGATTCTACCTTTTAGAAATTATAATTGGCTGATATTATTCGGGATTATAATTGGCTAATTGGACTCTACGTGCCCAAGAAGGAAATACGATTTCCCTTTTTCGTCAAAGTGTGGTGGAAATGTCAAAATAGTGGGAGGGAGATTTATAAAATAAAATCCATATCAGTATATTTTCGATTTAGTCACATAATCCAATTTTTTTATTAACAAGCTAACCGAATCTAATTTTCAAGACTGGTTGGGAAAATTGTTCTGAATTTGGAGAAAATGGCATACACACTAATGTCAGTCCTGCTGACTGAGAAAGCATACAAGATGGTAGGACCATAGTATACAAGTTAAAGTGTAACTTGCTCGCTTCTATGTCAAATGAACTGTAGGGACAGTTTGAGGAAATTTTGAATGCTGCTGACATTCGAATGCACGTGCAAGAGTTGCATGGTGCATGAAACTATACACACCACTTTCAAGGAGCTCATGACTACACGCATGCAAGACAGGGCTTTGGCCCATGAGCATGGTGTACATATGATTGGGCTTATTGAGAATGTTGTGGGCCTGGAATATGTGATTCCTAACGAGTTAATTGATGACATCAATTTGTTGTTTTTATCTTCCTCATTTGACGGGGTTATGGTGAACTTCAATTTGAATAAGATAGATGATAGCCTTGAAGAGCTAGTCAATAAGCTTATAAAACAGGAAATTATTGTTTTTTTCTTACGGGCCTCTCGTCAGACAAAAAATGGCCCACAAGGTAAGGGAAAGAAATGTTCTACCTCTCACAAGTAAAACAATCCCAATAAGAGGCAAACTCTTAGGGACATTAAAGCGCCTACAAAGTCCGATAAGTCAGAACATATTTATTTCAATGCAAGAAGTCCTGACATAAAAAATTATATGCGCCAGAAATATTCTGAAAATGATAAGTGAATGTCAAAGTAAACATTATTTCAACAACAAACAAAAGAAATTTAGATGATCCAAGTCCCGCACAAATATGGCACGCTAGACTATGTCACATTTCCCAAAGAAAGATGCACAAACTAGTGGGAGAATGCATATTTGACTTATCAGACATAAATTCTCTACTTACTTGTGAGTTCTGTCTAAAAGGAAAAATGACCAAGACTCCATTCGATGGAAACGTGGAACGTGCACATGGTCTACTGGATTTGATCCACACAGACTTTTGTGGCCCACTAAGTGTTAGCACAAAATATGGACAATCCTATTTCATTACCTTTACTGATGACCATTCGAGGTGTGGGTACGTTTATTTGATGAAACACAAATCTGAAACTTTTGAAAAGTTCAAAGAATTCAGATCTGAGATAGAAAATCAGCTGGAAAGAAGTATTTAGGCACTTCGATCTAATCGAGGTGGAGAATACTTAAGTGCTGAATTTTTTGGTTATCTAAAAGAGAATGAGATTCTCTCACAGTAGACTCCACCAGCAACACCACAATTGAATGGTGTTTCTGAACGTCGAAATCGAACCTTGATGGACATGGATCGATCCATGATGGGATTCACTAAATTGCCTACATCGTTTTGGGGCTTTGCGCTTGAAACTGCGGCAATGTTGTTGAATAATGTCCATACTAAAGCAGTGGATAAAACACCATATGAGATATGGATGGGAAAAACTCTCAAATATTATTACATGAGAATATGAGGATGTCCTGCTTACGTGAAGCAGACAATGGGAGACAAATTGGATAGTAGATCCACTTTGTGCTACTTTGTAGGATATCCAAAGAATTCTGTTGGATATTATTTCTATCATCCCAATGAAGCAAAAGTGTTTGTTTCAAGAAATGCCACCTTTTTGGAAAAGGAATTTCTATTAGATAGAAGAGGCAAGATGATAGAACTCGAAGAAATTCAAGATACTCCCTCAACTATAGAAGTTGAACCCATTTCCCAAGAACCAGTAGTTGAAGTACAAGCTCCTAGAAGGTCTGATAGGGTTATTAGACCACCTGCAAGATATACGCTTCTTCATGAACAAAGTCGTGATGAGCATTGTGTTGGATGTGATCCAATGAATTTCAAAGAAGCAATATCTGATACTGATTCAACCAAATGGCTTGAAGCCATGTAGTCTGAAATGGACTCTATATATTCAAACCAAGTCTGGACATTGGTGGATCCACCTGAGGGAATCGTTCTCATAGGATGCATATGGATCTACAAAAGAAAGCTTGGGGCGGATGGGAAGGTAGTGACCTTCAAAGCAAGACTGGTTGCAAAAGGTTATACTCAAAGGCAAGGTATTGACTATGAGGAAACTTTTTCACCAGTTGCTATGTTTAAGTCCATTAGAATACTACTGGCCATAGCAGCATGGTATGACTATGAGATATGGCAAATGGATGTAAAGACTGCATTCCTCAATGGAGACATCAAAGAAGAAATTTATATGTCTCAACCTGAGAGATACACATCAGTAGAAAGTGAGCATAAGGTATGCAAACTTCAGAGATCAATATATGGTCTCAAGCAGGCATCAAGGAGTTGGAACCTCAGATTTGATAGCACTATCAAAGAGTTTGGTTTTGCTAAGAATCCTGAGGAACCATGTGTGTACAAGAAAGTTAGTGGGAGTGCAGTGACATACCTAGTACTTTATGTTAATGACATCCTACTCATTGAGAATGATGTAGGATTAGTGCAATCAACTAAAGTATGGCTAGCAAGTAAATTCTCCATGAAAGACATGGGTGAAGCATCATATGTATTAGGAATACAAATCTATAGAGATAGATCAAAGAGGATGCTAGGACTCACCCAAGCCACTTATATCGATACCATTTTGAAACGATTCTCTATGGAAGAGTCCAAGAGAGGATACTTACCAATGTGTCATGGTATTACTCTATCTAAAGCTATGTGTCCCAAAACTGATGAAGAGATAGAGATGATGACACGTATTCCATATGCGTCAGCCATTGGTAGTATCATGTATGATATGATATCAACACGTCCCAATGTTGCTTACGCTCTGAGTTTTACAAGTATATATTAGGCGAACCCTGGTCCAATGCATTGGAAGGCCGTGAAAGATATTCTTAAGTACTTAAGAAGGACTAAGAACTTGTTCATGGTTTATGAGGGTGGAGAAATAAAATTGGAAGGCTACGCTGATTCTATCTTCCAATGTGACGTAGATGATTAGAAATCGATCTCTGTTTTTGTATTCATGCTAAATGGTGCGGCTGTCTCTTGGAAAATTTCCAAAAAAGAAACCGTTGCGGATTCCACCACTGAAGTTGAATACACTGCTGCATCTGATGCAGCCAAAGAGGAAGTTTGGATGAGGAATTTTGTCCAAGAGTTGGACATTATTCCTAATGGAGTTGATCCAGTCCCGTTGTACTGCGACAACACTGGTGCCATTGCGCAAGCAAAGGAACCAAGGTCTCATCAGCGATCCAAAATATACTGAGGAAGTTCCACATCATACGGGAGATTGTGGGAAGAGAAGACATATCAGTCGAAAGAGTCCCCTCTGCAGATAATGTTGCTGATCCACTTACAAAGCCCTTTCCGGGACCATTGTTTGAGAAGCATCGCGAAGCAATGGGATTATAGTTATGGGTAGTTTGCTCTAGGGCAAGTGGGAGATTGTTAGAGTAGATGCCCTGCAAGCCAACAGTTGGCTAGGGAATTTATTGACTCAAGTGAAATAAACAATCTTTATTTTAATATAATTTAACTTTTATGGTCTTGTTTTACTTTATCTGTATACTCATGCAATCAACATAGATAAAGTCCTTGATTATACTTTAATACAAATGAATTGTAATTCGATGTTGAAACTCATTTGTAAACATTGTATGATCTAAATTCGTTCCTAGTCGATTCAGCCGCCTAAAACATGGATAAAGGTCACATCCTCCAGAATTGGTGATAGGTAATCCATCTGACCCGGTAAGAACAAGAAATCAGATGCTTAATTTGTTCATTCATTCTACTTTTGTCTCACAACTGGAACCAAAGAAAACTGACGAGGCTCTTTGTAAAGCCCGAGATTTTGATTTTGTTGATCTGAGATTATTGAATTTGAATTGATATGATTATAGACGGGCTATTCCGGGACCAGATTGAGCAATGCATATGAAGGGTGCAATGTTTGGACAGAACTATTGGCGCCCGAGCGGTAGAAAATGATCGTCCGAGCACCAATGTTCAGCATAAAAATGTCTCGGACAGAAATTTTGGCGCCCGGGCGGTAGTTTTTGACCGCCCGAGCGCCATTAGATAACAAGTGTGGGCAGAACATTCCACGCCCGGGCGGTAATTCTACCGCCCGACCGCCGACCGAAGTTTAAGAAAAACAAGCCACGTATCATGGACATGCAATGGATATATATATATAATTCCTTCAGAAATCTTCAGTGAAAAGAATCGAAAGAATTCTCCCTAGAATCCTTACGCCATTATATTCTTAGATTTGTTATTTGTGAACGACTCGTATGTTAGATTATCAATCCAACTTCAGTACTGAGTTTCTACCGATGAGAGCTTTAACTGGGCGTAAGTTTTCTTATGTTTTGTGATGATTTGAAATTATGATACTGCCAGAATTAGATATGATCCATATATGTTGTTCTTACGATATTAGACATTGTATAATCGAAACCGGATCGAAGAACAGACTGTTTATGTAATTGTTATGAATTTTCAGAATTGATTTGATTGTGATTAGACCGATTTGATATCAGAATTGTGTTGTTATCGATTATGAGTTGTAGGGATTGATATCTGATTGATACTGTATTGCTGGGTAGATTTATATTATTCAGAATTGGATCAGATGAGTTGTGATTCGTATATATACTGATATTGTATTGCCGGTATTGCGAGCTTGTACAGATTTGAGATTATGATCTGTTATTGTTGAGATTATGGGTTGTACTGATATTGATTATGAGTCGTGTTATTATATCTGTGATGTTGAGATTGACGGGAGTATCGAGATTGTATTGTTATGCCGTCAAAACATCAGTAGATTGACATTGAGCAGATTCAGTATTGATTGAGATTATATCGTTATATCGTTGACATTGATCAGATTATGTCGTGATTTGAGTATTGATCAAAACAGGTCTTGAATTGAGTTGTACATTGACACCGTATATTTGATATTGTCATTACCAGATTGAATATGGACAGAGTGGAATTCGAGACTTCGACTTCGTCAGACCGAGAAGAGAAAGGTATAAGTCAATGTCAAACCGGGAGAATGACTCGAGTATGATATACTTGAGTTTCCCTAAACCACATACTTATTGTTATTGTATGCATTGATTTAGACTGATTTGCTGGTTCTATTGATTTATAGAAAGCATGTATTAGACGATTGGTCTTGTGACAGACGGGCCTAATGGTTATGGAATCGTCACTGACCCATTGCACATTGTCACCGAATAGTGATTGGCAGGAGATGCCAAAGTCTGTGACGGATAGGTCAAGACACCGGATGTTTGGTTATATCGATGTTGAATAGAATCGGATTTTCTTCTATTACTAAAATTTGATATCGGAATGCCAACGTCTGGAAACCGGGATCCCTAGACTAGGAATGAGTCTAGTCTGAGAAGTAGAGTCACGAGTCTGGTTGACAGTTTCATATTGACTATGTTTTCATATTTGATACATATTACTGATATTTGTTTCATGCTTTATATTGATTATATGAAATGCATGTATACATGGTTTATACTTGGAATATAATTCTCACCGGAGTTATCCGGCTGTTGTCTTGTTTGTATGTGTGCATGACAACAGGTGGGACAGCACCAGGGTCAAGACGAGGACGAGAGAGGACTAGTTCAGAGTGGAGATTCGGACACAGAAGTAGATCTGTTTCATTACCTGACATGTAGTGAATGAACAGTAGTTGTTATGATTTACTTTTGTACAGGACTTGTACTTAGATCTGGATATTGATCTTGTAAATGAACTAAGATTTATTTCATATGTTGCGTACTCTTGCATGTTAAAAAAAAATTTAGACCCTGTTTAGTATAATTGATTTAATTATTCCCACAGACGATTAAGAAATGAATTAGCGTCCGAGTCCCCACACTCTTGCTGATCCTAACTGGATAAATGCAATGCAAGAGGAGCTAAATCATTTTACCCATAACAATGTCTGAGACTTAGTTCCAAGACTAGTTTGTAAAACAATTATAGGTACAAAATGGGTATTCAGAAATAAACTGAACAAAGGTGGTTCAGTTGCACACAACAAAGCAAGATTGGTAGCACAAGGATATAGGCAGGAAGAAGGAATTGACTATGATGAAACGTATGCACTAGTTGCAAGACTGGAAGCAATCAGAATGTTCTTTGCCTATGCATCATTCAAGAACTTCAAAGTCTACCAAATAGATGTAAAAAGTGCATTTCTGAATGGTCAATTGCAAGAAGAACTTTATGTTGAACAACCACCAGGTTTTAACAATCAATCTTTTCTTGATCATGTCTATCATTTGAACAATGCTTTATATGGTCTTAAACAAGCTCTAAGAGCTTGTATGAGACACTTTCAAAATTGTTAACTGATCATGATTTTACTGTTGGATTAGTTGACAAGACCTTGTTCAAATTTTCTAAGAATGATCACATTCTACTTGTGCAAATATATGTTGATGATATTATATTTGGGTCAATTAACCCCAAATTATGTGAGAAATTTTCCAAGTTAATGCAGGACAAATTCGAGATGAGCATGATGGGTGAACTGACATTCTTTCTCGGACTACAAGTGAAGCTACTGGATATTGGTATTTTTATCAGTCAGACCAAATACACGAAGGAATTGCTCAAGAAATTTGGCATGGAAACATGTTCAGCTGCAAGCACCCCCATAAGTTCATCAGTCAAACTGGACAATGATCAAGGGGAAATATCAGTTGAGACGACACTCTACAGAGGTTTAATATATTCATTATTGTACCTAACTGCTAGTCGTCCTGATACTGTATTTGATGTTTGTATATGTGCTAGATTTCAAGCAAATCCTAAGCAATCGCATTTTTCAGTTGCCAAAAGAATTTTAGTGTAACGCCCCGAAAATTTAAAAGTCCACGCGAAGCACATGCATACAAATTATTAAATTCCTTTGTGTAAAACCCAAGATTTTGTAATCATGATAATATTTCTATAATTTAAGTGTGTTAGGATTTGCGCAATATTCGGGTATCTATATCATTATAAGATGTAAGATTTGCAAGATTATCTAAAGTTGTGTGGATAATTATATCGTGTACAATATTTTTGAGCTCAAGATTTAAAATAATATTGTGCATATATTTTGAACTTGGGATAATAAATAGATCACGATCTAAGGAATTAAATAAGGAATATTTAGATATGTGCAGGTAAAGTTTGGGATATAAATTAAAAATTGAAAAGATTTTTACGAGATAAAGATCTAAGATTAGATATGATATTGATCCAGATAAAGATATAAGATTTGATATGATAAATATCCTAGATTTAAAGTTTGATTCAAAAGTTCAAACGCAAGGATAATACACGATCAGGATAGCATTCACCTCCCTATAAATAGGAGAAGCTTTCATTCAGAATTTACACCTCATTTACACATCAAATTTTCGAGTTTTTGTTCTCCAATTTTCGAAATTCTTCCCCAAAAATTCTGCACGAGTCACCAAAATTCTGTCCAAGTTTAGAAATTCATTTCTCTCGTTCGGTTACTCAGAATCCGATCTACACCGTTCAGAATATTCTTCCATATGTTTGGAACAACATATCCAAATTTCGGCCAAATCCAAAGGTTAGTTTTCGTTTATAGCATTCGTAAGAAAACTGCTCAGATTTTAGGCGAGAAACAGCATAACTACGGTTTTTCGTCCATAAGCAGGTTAAAACGGGTTCAAACTCGATCTCCACCGTTCATAATTTAAATAACATACTTGGTAACGTACTGTAAAAGTTTGAGCCCGATCCAACGGTTCAATAAGGTGCAAGGATTTTTACAAAGGGGATGATTTTTCGGTAAATGTGCTGATGCGTTTTCGAAGCATGATTTTTCTATGATTTTCGAATTCTTCGTGTTTTCTTCAAAGATTAAGGTAAGTGGTCTTGTTTTAACATATGTTGCGTACGAATTATTTCGTTTTCGAAAGTTTCGGTTGAGCACCGTCCTTCTGTCTCTACGTTTTTTTATGAAATTTGGTACGTTACGTGTTGGCACTATGAGGATTCACTGAAAATGGGTGGGAATCCCAACATATGGCCCTTCACGGTGGGATAGAATCGTTTTATGGCCTCGCCCCCTTAGAGGATTAAAAATTAGGGACTGATATCAGTAAACCATAGAAGGTGAAAGAATCGCAATGGTGTTATGATATGAATATTATGATATGTTATGAAAAGCATGATATGTTTACGTGTTATTTTCGAAAATTGTGTAAATATTTTTATGTTGTGCTCGAACGGCCCCCACTTGCTGAGTGACGATCATATCACTCACCTCTTACTCTACTCTCCCCAGATAAATCAGAAAAGAAAATCGAGGAAGATGAACAAGACCAATTTTGGGGCTGATAATAAGATAATTCAAGAAGTTTATTTTAGTTTTGACTTAGTAAGTTGTAAACGCTTCCGCATATTTTTTTATCATTTTAAGAATCTACGTTGTAAAGACAATCTTTTGATTGATTATGAGTAATAAACTGGTTTTTGGTTTATACTGTACTACGATGCTTGTTGTTTTCAATTGTGTGTTTGTAAAACAATGCCAGTGTCGACTAACCCCGGTCACGGGGCATGACATTTAAGTGGTATCAGAGCCGCCAGGTTCATAATCCAGTTGGGGAAAATTTTACCAAAAGAAGAAAATAAAAATCGGCCAGATTTTTGCAAAGTGCCGATCTAGTCTCCTCCAGAACGACCCAACGAGTAATATCCATAACGAAGTTGAGAGGCATGGTCCGAAAACGCAAAATTCCTTCGTTTAGGCATCTGAAATCGCGTATTTCCATTTTAGAAAAGTTTCATATATCCTATAACTTTCTGAAGAAAATTCCAAATTCGATTATGTCAACTGTTCTGGAACCCTCTCGACGTATTCTTTCAATCCATATGTTTATCTCTAGACTTTCCATTTTTGGAAAATATCTCGAAAAATCTCGTTCAACGCGTTTCTTGTAGTGCTTATCGGATTTTTATGGAATTGGATTAAGGAAACAATTAGTATTGACCTATATTGTTGGGATTATATCTATCTGAGATAAATTGACTTAAGATGAAATATTTGATTTGGGGACAATAAATTATTTATGGAAAAAAAAACTAGTATGTGAAAATCTGAGATAAGAGTTATAATAAATTTTGGATATTCCAATATGAAAGTTGATTTTGGACAATAGTTAAATGTGTGAATATTAATTTGGGTTCTTAAGAATGCTAAGCGTTAACCTTAAATATGTATGATTTTGGAATATCTTGTTTAAAATGAAGTTCAAGGACAATATCTTAAGGTTAAGAACTTTATGTTATTTTGGGATAATTAGTTGATTATGACCTTATGTGAATAAAATAAGTTACAAGATATGGTTTGACATTGAGGAAGGTACATCATAATAAGTTTTGAATTTTGTTACGGTACTAAGAATGGTTCAAGGAGAAAAACATTCAATAAAAATAGTTTGTGTTAGAGCTCTCTAAGCTCATGGTCTTGAGGAAAGTAAGGTTTATTGCAATTAAGATTTAACAAAAGAATTAATTGAGGATTAATTTCATTTGTACAAGGTTGAATAAGATTTTATTTTATGACGACAGAGTTATAATTTTTGGGATTTAAATCAATAGGGTATAGATTGATATTGAGTTAAGTTCCAAGATTTTATTTGGGGTTTAAGTTTTGAGATAATAATATGATAATTTCAAGATAAAATAAAATCAGTATATATTCGCATATATTCCGTGTCGACTTGATTCCAAGTACTTTGGTAGATTTCGATGTCATCATATAGATGGTTTGGTTATCTAAGAGCAGTGCAATAGTAGATTGCCGGAGTCAGAATTTCAAAATCCAAACCGCGAATCAAGAAGAAATAAGGTATCATGGCAATGCCAAGAGACTAAAATACATTCTTTCTGCTTCCCGGACTTGGAAAGCCATAAAATCAGGCAAAGAAGTTTACCTAGCAATGGTGAACGAAGTGCAGGAAGAAATTGAGCTCAAGTTGAAAGATACCCCAATAGTGCAGGAATTCTCAGACATTTTTTTTCCGAAAGAATTCTCGGGATAGTCTCGGACCACGAGGTTTAGTTCAAAATCAATGTGGTTCTCGGTGTTGCGCTAATTTCAATAGCACCATACCGAATGACGCCAACTGAACTCCACGAGTTAAGAGAAAAACTCCAAGAATTGCTAGACAAGAAGCAATTTCAACCGAGTATGTCTCCATAAGGAACTCCAGTACTGTTTGTGAATAAGGAAGTCAGAAGTATGAGATTGTGTATAGATTTTAGAGAACTCAATAAGATCACAATCGAGAATAAATATCTTCTTCCAATGATAGACGATCTTTTCGATCAACTTAAAGAAGCTACAACTTCTCAAAACTCGGCCTAAGAACAGGCTACTACCAATTGAAGGTCAGGGCTGAAGATTTTCCCAAAACAGCCTTCCGAAAAAGGGGTTCGAGCCATTACTTGACAAATGTTTTGGTGGTGTTCACTGAGGAGATCCTCATTTACTTACCAAGTGAATAAGACCACAAGGAACATCTTCTTCTCACTCTTCACAGGCTAAGGGAGAGAGAATTGTATTCCATTTCAATAAAGGTGAGTTTTGGCGACAGAACATCACTTTCTTAGGTCACATAATATGTGAGGCATGAGTATTTGCGAATACTAAGAAAGTAGAGGCAATCAAAGACCGGTCAAGACCAATGACAATGACAGAAATTCAGAGCTTCTTAGGATTGACGAGCTATTATCGGGATTTGTCCAAGATCTTCCCTCAATAGCAATACAGCTTACAAAACTCACAAAAGAACTCTAAATTAAATTGGAGCAAAGAGTGTGAGAAAATTTTTGAATCTTACAGAAGAAACTTGCAACCACAATGGTGATAGTGCTACCTGATGAAGGCAATGATTTTTTTCAATTACAGAGATGCGTCAAAGAAAGGTCTAAGATATGTGCTCATGCAAGAAGGAAGAGTAATTTCCTTTGCATCAAGACAATTGAAACTGTATAAGCAAAACTACCCAACCTGCGACCTTGAGTTAGCTGCAGTAGTCTTTGTATTAATGAATATAAAGCATTACCTTTACGACGCCAAGTGTGAAATCTTCATTGACCATCAGAGCCTCCAGTATTTGTTCACGCGGAAAGAATTGAACATGAGGTAGAGACGATGGTTTGAATTATTAAAGGATTGTGAGGTAACGATAAGCTACCATCCAGGCAAGGCGTATGAGGTAGCTGACGCTTTAAGTTGGAAAAAAAACATGGGTAAGACGATTCTGGCCTCACTATCGGCACGTCGTGATTTGAGAAATCGTTAAGCAAAACCAGTTTCATGGTCTTGATGGGAAATTAAGATTTAGTATGAGAAAAGAAAATTTGAGATTAGAGTTTATGTGAAATGATCAATTGGAATTTTGATTTTTATCTTTTAAGATAATACTTTTGAGGTTTACTTAAGGTTGACCGTATTTGGTTATTGTAGTGCCCAAATTCAGTACACGTATAACCCATGCATTTATTTAATTAGTAAATCATTTAATTAATTTTAAAATGAGTTTTAAGCCATGCATGATTTATTTGAATGCATTATTTTAAATTATTTATGTTTATGAGATGCACGTTAAAATGTTTTTCGAGTTTCATGTTTCAGGCGTTCATTCGAAGCGGGATTGAGGAAAAGACCCGGTGACGATTTCTGGCAATTTAAAAATGTGGTATTTTATTTTAAGTTATGGATGGGCATTTAAATAAAGTTATTTAGCTTAGCATTTTAAAGCATAATTTACGTATGTAGTGGTTTAAGAGTTTAAAACTTTTAAAATTAGCCTTTTGGTGTGTGTTATTTTAAATTAAGAGTTTGTTTAAAATTTAGTGTGTTTTATTCCAATTAGGGGATTATATTTAAAAAGGGTGTAGATATAGTATTCTATTTAATTTGTTAATTGAGTAACATTTTAACTAGCATTTAAATTAGCATTTTATTAGTATGTTAATTATTTAATTAAGCCAAATTTTAATCCCCTAATCGAGCCAAACACACACACTGCACGTAAAACACACAACACACACACACTTTTATTTTTCAGATTTTTTAAAAGAAAGAAAACTAGGATTCTTGGAGGAGAAAGCTGCCGCCCCCTTCTCCAATAATTTTCCAGCGAGTTTCGTGTATTTTGTGGCAAGAAAATTGCTGCACAATCGTCTTGGACCAACCTCGCTTCTATCTCCGCTTTGGTAACGTCGTTCGGTATTTTTATATATCAAAAGACACGTATATTCTATTCTTGATGCATCGATCATGTCATATTACACGTGCGTTGTTATTTATGCGTAAAACCATGTGTGCGACGTGTAGAAGTTTGAGCAATTGTGTTGGGATCACTTTTTAAACCATTTTAGGAATCAAAAATCACGTTATACTGTTCTGGTTGAAACTGCGAATTTTCAGTCAAGATTTTGAGAAAACTTTCAACTAAAAAATTGTAGAACTTTTCGATGCCTTCGATTTGATATAAAATTCAAGATTTTTGGGTGAAAATTGAGTGAGTTATGGTGTTTTTCGTGAGACTGCTCAAACTATGAATTCCAGAAAATTTTGTTATTGATGCGTTTCTTGAAGTTTTATGTTGCAGGCTTCGTTGGGGATCGACGGGCGATCGTTGCTGCATCTAGGTATGATTTTTATGATGTTGGGTTGGTATTTGGATCACCGTTCGTGTCGTTAGGCACCAGGTTGAATCAAAAGTCGTAGGGAGAATAATGGTGACGAATTTCAGGTCGTGTCGTTGTTGTTGTTGATTGTTGCTCCTGGGAACAATTTTAATGGCTTACTTGGGTTGGTACAATGCCGTAGCGTACAAGGATGTGTCTCGGGGTATCGATCCGTGGTCATTTGGTTTGGTTGGGGAGAAGGAAACAACACACTAAGTTTTGCACGCAGGTTTCGTCGTTCAGTGTCTAGCCGGACCCGTACACGGACCCTGACACGGGGTCCGTGCCTTTGTTATTCCTTCAGTGTCGTTTTTTTTGCGAGTCAGCACGGACCCCTACACGGATGAGGGCACGGGGTCCGTGCCTTTGTGTTTCACTCGATGTATGTTTGCAGTGCCTACACGGATGTTTACCCGGACCTCTCCACGGGGTCCGTGCCTTTGCTCCTTCAGGAGTGTCATTTTTCCGCACCTACGCGGACCCTTACCCTGACCTAGAGACGGGGTCCGTGCCTTTTTCTTCTTCACGCACATAACTTAGCGAACCTACACGGACCCGAGGCTGGACCTGGGCACGGGGTCCGTGTATCTTCAGTTTTGGGTTAAATTCTTTTATCACTTAAGATTCGATTCGAGTTTTTATGCTATGGTTTAATACGATGTTTTACAAGGTCGAGTCATGGGAAAATCTAAAACGTCCTAAGGGATAGAATGAGCATGTGAGTAAGCATGATTTCGAAGTCTAAGTTATGCAAGTTTGGTATGAAATTTCATGTCATTATGTGCAGCGACGGCCCAGTCGGAGTCCAACGAACCCCACAACGCCAAGTAAATATGTGTGACGTGCAAGTAAATATTTTAAGTTTTTGAGGTATGCTAAATGTCTTGTGACCAAATTATGTTTAGGATTGGAAAGCGTTAAATTATGAACGGGGACCAATCCGCCCGTTAAATTATGAATGGGTTAGATCGAGGTTGGAAAGCGTTAAATTATGAACGGGGACCAACCAGCCCGTTAAATTATGAACGGGGATCTCATGTATGTGGCAGTGGATACGTCCCTGTCAGCCTAGTACTGTGGTTTGTCTGATCAGACATTTATTATGTTATGGGTCACTTGCTTTGAAACATGCCTCTACGCAAATGATGAAGTTATGTATGTTCTAGTATGCAGTATCTTTATGGCAAGTTTTCACGTTATGGCACGTCTATGCTACGTATGTATGTTCAAGTTTTAGTACGCAAATTCAAGTTCAAGTATGTATGTTCTATTTTAAAGTTGCATGCGGTTTTATTATGTAGTACTCGCTATTTCCCAGTTTATACGTGTTGAGTCTTTAGACTCACTAGACTTGATCGATGCAGGTGAGTATGTTGATGAGGAGACAGGAGGTGGTGACCAAGGGGCAGGCTTGGACTGAGCGGGAGGCTAACCCGAGGACCGCAATGTTTATGTTTTTATGCAAATGTTAATTTACTCTGATTTCATGTTTGAGAGAAACACTTTGAGCAAACCTTTTGTGAGCGAATTTTATTGTAGTATTTTGAACAACCATGTCTTATGGGGGACTTGGTTGGGATATTTTATGGCAGACTTCGAAGGTTATTTTATGTTTAAGAAAATTTTAAATTTTTCCGCAAATTTTGAGTATGAAAAGTACGGTACTTTACAGTTGATATCAGAGCGGTGTTCTTGTAAAGGGTTACGCCTACCGCCAGCCGCAAGAAGCTCACAAGGTCACACCTCAAGTCATTTAGTTTTAAAGTTTCAAAAATTTATGCTACGTAGTATGCATTGAGCCATGATTTCAGCATGTTCATGTTTAAGTTCAAATTTCGTGCATCATATGTCATTTATATCATATTCATGCATGTTGGGTTTACGTGTTGGGTAATTCATTGGAACAGTATGCCTCCTAGACGTATGATTAACCAGGAAGCTAGGGAGGAGGACAGAGAGCCTCGAGATGAGGGAAGAGCCAATCCTCCACCACCACCTCCAGATATGCAGGCGCAGATGCTTGCTGGTATGATGCAATTCTTCGCACAGTTTGCGAGGAACCAGACTGCTGTAGGCCCCGAGGAGAGGCCTAGACCAGAGGCGGTATATGAGAGGTTCAGGAGGATGAGTCCGAAGGAGTTTTCGGGTACTACTGACCCGATGGTAGCTGAGGGATGGATCAAGTCCATCGAGGTAATATTCGACTTTATGGAGCTGACTGACGCTGACAGGGTCAGATGTGCTACATTCTTGCTGTCAGGGGATGCTAGATTATGGTGGTAGAGTGCATCAGTGGCAGTAAACTTGCGGACTCTGTCGTGGAACGGATTCAAAAAGGTGTTCTACGCCATGTACTTCACTGAAGAAGTACGCTCTCGTCTGACCAGGGAATTTATAACGCTGAGACAGGGAGACAGTAGTGTGGCAGATTTTGTCAGAAAGTTTGAGAGGGGGTGTTACTTCGTACCCCTTATTGCGAATGATGCCCAAGCAAAACTGAGGGATTTCATGGATGGACTGCGGCCGATCTTGTGTCATGATGTGAGAGTAGCCGGCCCTACTTCGTATGCCGTCGCAGTATCTAGAGCTTTAGCGGCAGAGCAGGACCAAAGAGACATTGAGGCTGACAGGCAGAGCAAGAGGCCCTATCAAGCGCCGCAACACCAGCAGCAGTAGCATCAGAGGCCCCAGTTCAAGAAACCGTATCAGAGGCCGCCAGGGAAGAAGCCGTATCATGGACCACAAAAGGGCAAGGGTCCAATTCAGCAGCAGGGGGCGCCTCAGAAGCCCGTTGCTTACCCAGTGTGTCCTAAATGCAACCGCCAGCACCCGGGGCAGTGCTTATATGGATCATGCAAGTGCTTCAAGTGTGGAGCTAGCAACCACATGCTGAAGGAGTGCCCGCAGTGGAAGCAACCGACTCAAGGGAGAGTTTTCGCCATGCATGCTCAGGAGGCGAACCCAGACACTACACTACTGACCGGTAACCTTTTCTACCTAATCTTAGTATTATTTTTCCATGCATGTGGAAATTTGCTTGGGATTATTAGTGTGCCAGTAATATTTTGTGTGACATAGGAAATGGAGTTCTATTATGCTTTAGGTTACTGTTTGTATGTTGGGGATATAAGTTTTGTATGGTGCTAACGTATCTCGGGAAACATTTTTGTTAAGAGATTATCCACAACTGCACTGATAGACTTAGGGGCCACTCACTCCTTCATATCGGAGAGTTTTGCTAATCATTTGGACATCAAGTCCATTGGCCTAGACGTGAACTTTTCAGTGACAGTCCCATCAGGGGAAGAGCTGTTAGCTACCAGTGTGGTCAGAGACATCGATCTAGAACTACATGGCCACCTAGTATATGCCGATTTAATCCTATTGCCGATGCCAGAACTCGACATCATATTGGGGATGGACTGGCTGACTAAGAACAGAGTTCTTATCGACTTTCAGAAGAGGTCAGTGTTAGTCAGACCATTGGGGATGGAGCAGTTTCTTTTTGAACCAGCCAGGTGGAGGAGTTTCCCGCGTATGGTCTCTTGCATGCAGGCACGGAGACTCATTTCGAAGGGGTGTCAGGCCTTCTTGGCCAGCATTATCTCAGCACCAGACGTGCCCACTCCTTCTATTTCAGGGGTGCCAGTAGTCAGGGATTTCCCAGACGTCTTTCCAGACGACGTCGCAGGCCTTCCACCAGATAGAAAGGTGGAGTTTGCAATCGATCTCATGCCAGGCACAGTGCCAATCTCTAAGGTACCGTACAGATTAGCTCCAGCAGAGATGTTAGAACTTAAGCAGCAGATTCAGGAGCTCTTAGACAAGGAGTTTATCCCCCCGAGTTTCTCACCGTGGGGCGCACCAGTGCTCTTTGTGAAAAAAGAAAGACGGAAGCATGAGACTGTGCATCGATTACCGCGAGTTGAACAAGGTAACGATCAAGAATAAGTACCCGTTGCCTAGAATCGAAGACTTGTTTGATCAGTTACAGGGAGCTACCGTGTTCTCTAAGATAGATCTTCGATCAGGGTATCATCAGCTGAAAGTGAAGGATGCAGATGTTCACAAGACAGCTTTCAGGATCAGATACGGCATTACGAATTCTTGGTGATGCCGTTTGGATTGACAAATGCTCCAGCTGTTTTCATGGACCTCATGAACCGAGTATTTCAGCCGTTCCTCGACCAGTTCGTCATAGTATTCATTGACGATATTCTTATATACTCGAAGAGCCATGAGGAGCAAAGCCAGCACTTGAGGACAGTTTTACAGACCTTGCAGAGCCGTAAGTTGTTTGCAAAGTTTAGTAAGTGCGAGTTTTGGCTGCAGAAAGTTGCATTTTTGGGGCATATAGTAACTAGCAGTGGAATCGAGGTGGATCCAACGAAAGTAGCAGCTCTCAAAGAATGGGTTGAGCCAAAGAACGCATCAGAAATCCGCAGTTTTCTGGGTTTAGCCGGTTACTACCGTAAGTTCATTCGGGGATTTTCATCCATAACAGTGCCACTCACTTCCCTGACCAAGAAGAATGCTAAATTCGTGTGGTGTGATGAGTGTCAGAAGAGCTTTGATACGTTGAAGCAAGCTCTTATTTCTGCGCCGGTGCTAGCCATGCCGTCAGGGCAAGGAGATTTCGTATTATATACCGATGCATCTAAGCTCGGGTTAGGCGCAGTATTGATGCAGCAGGGTCGGGTCATAGCTTATGCTTCTAGGAAGTTGAAGGTGCACGAGTAGAATTACCCGACTCACGACCTGGAGTTAGCCGCCGTTGTCTTCGCACTGAAAATTTGGAGACACTACCTATACGGCGAGAAATGCCAGATTTTCACCGATCATAAGAGTCTCAAATATTTCTTCACTCAGAAAGAGTTGAATATGAGACAGAGACGGTGGTTGGAACTTGTGAAAGATTACGACTGCAAAATTAGCTACCATCCGGGAAAGGCTAATGTTGTCGCAGACGCATTGAGCAGGAAAGTGGCAGTTGTAGCTCAGTTGTCAGTGCAGAGACCTCTTCAGTCTGAGATTCAGAAGTTTGGTCTAGAGATTTATCGTGAGGGCAGAGCCCCTAGGTTGTCTAATCTGACAGTCAAATCTGATTTGCTAGATCATATCCGAGCAGGACAGTCTTCAGATGAGCAGCTACAGAAATGGAGACTGAAAGATGAAGCCAAGGGCAGTGTTCTTTACACAGTGATAGACGGCATTGTGAGATACAGAGGTAGAATGTGGGTGCCTAGTGGTGAATCGATCACACAGGATATTTTGACAGAGGCACACGCATCTCCGTATTCTATCCATCCGGGAGGTACCAAGATGTATAAGGACCTCCAGATTTTGTATTGGTGGCCAGGGATGAAGAGGGACATCCGCCGATTTGTGTCAGAATGCCTCACTTGTCAGCAGGTGAAGGCAGAGCATCAGAGGCCAGCAGGAATGCTTAAGCCACTTCCTATCCCAGAGTGGAAATGGAAGAACATTACTATGGATTTTCTGGTTGGGTCGCCGAGGTCAGTCAGAGGATCGAATTCTATTTGGGTTATAGTGGACCGACTCACTAAGTCAGCGCACTTTCTACCAGTGAAGACGACTTTCTCCATGACGCAGTATGCGGAGCTTTATATCAGAGAGATAGTCCGTCTACATGGATTCCCAGTTTCAATTGTGTCCGACAGGGACCCGAGATTCACATCGTCCTTCTGGAAGAGCTTACATGCAGCCATGGGAACGAAGTTTCTTTTCAGTACAGCTTTTCACCCGCAGACAGATGGTCAGTCTGAGCGAGTGATTCAGATTTTAGAGGATTTGCTGAGAGCCTGCATGATTGATTTTCAAGGAACATGGGAGTCTAGACTACCTCTAGTGGAGTTCACATACAACAACAGCTTCCAATCATCAATTGGTATGGCTCCCTATGAGGCGTTGTATGGGAGGAAGTGCAGATCACCAGTTCATTGGGATGAAGTTGGTGAGAGAGCAGAACTTGGTCCAGAGAT
The DNA here is from genome assembly GCF_025594145.1 of Primulina tabacum. NCBI lineage: Eukaryota > Viridiplantae > Streptophyta > Magnoliopsida > Lamiales > Gesneriaceae > Primulina > Primulina tabacum. Next base: position 8,559,915 of record NC_134566.1, read on the forward strand.
AGTTCAGCAGACTGCAGATGTGGTGGTCAAGATTCGTGACAGAATGAAGACTGCCCAAAGCCGTCAGAAGAGTTATGCTGATAAGAGGAGGAGAGATCTCGAATTTGCCGTTGGTGATCACGTTTTCGTCAAGATAGCACCTATGAAGGGGGTGATGAGATTTGGGAAGAGAGGCAAGCTGAGTCCGAGATTTATTGGACCGTTCGAAATTTTGGACAGAGTTGGGACATTAGCCTATCGTGTTGCCCTTCCGCCGAATCTGGCCGGGGTGCACAATGTGTTCCATGTCTCGATGTTGAGGAAATATCTGGCTAATCCTTCGCACATTCTGAGTTATGAGCCGTTGCAGCTGACTCCAGACTTGTCTTACGAGGAAAAACCAGTCCAAATCCTAGACAGGCAAGAGCGTAGGCTCCGGAATAAAGTGACTAAGCTAGTCAAAGTCCGGTGGCTAAATCGATCGGTGGAAGAGGCCACTTGGGAATCAGAAGCAGATATGAGACTTCGCTACCCGGAGTTGTTCGGTAAGACTTAATTTCGAGGACGAAATTTTTATAAGTGGGGGAGGAACTGTAGTGCCAAAATTCAGTACACGTATAACCTATGCATTTATTTAATTAGTAAATCATTTAATTAATTTTAAAATGAGTTTTAAGCCATGCATGATTTATTTGAATGCATTATTTTAAATTATTTATGTTTATGAGATGCACGTTAAAATATTTTTCGAGTTTCATGTTTCAGGCGTTCATTCGAAGCGGGATTGAGGAAAAGACCCGGTGACGATTTCTGGCAATTTAAAAATGTGGTATTTTATTTTAAGTTATGGATGGGCATTTTAAATAAAGTTATTTAGTTTAGCATTTTAAAGCCTAATTTGCGTATGTAGTGGTTTAAGAGTTTAAAACTTTTAAAATTAGCCTTTTGGTGTGTGTTATTTTAAATTAAGAGTTTGTTTAAAATTTAGTGTGTTTTATTCCAATTAGGGGATTATATTTAAAAAGGGTGTAGATATAGTATTCTATTTAATTTGTTAATTGAGTAACATTTTAACTAGCATTTAAATTAGCATTTTATTAGTATGTTAATTATTTAATTAAGCCAAATTTTAATCCCCTAATCGAGCCAAACACACACACTGCACGTAAAACACACAACACACACACACTTTTATTTTTCAGATTTTTTAAAAGAAAGAAAACTAGGGTTCTTGGAGGAGAAAGCTGCCGCCCCCTTCTCCAATAATTTTCCAGCGAGTTTCGTGTATTTTGTGGCAAGAAAATTGTTGCACAATCGTCTTGGATCAACCTCGCTTCTATCTCCGCTTTGGTGACGTCGTTCGGTATTTTTATATATCAAAAGGCACGTATATTCTGTTCTTGATGCATCGATCATGTCATATTACGCGTGCGTTGTTATTTATGCGTAAAACAATGTGTGCGACGTGTAGAAGTTTGAGCAATTGTGTTGGGATCACTTTTTAAACCATTTTAGGAATCAAAAATCACGTTATACTGTTCTGGTTGAAACTGCGAATTTTCAGTCGAGATTTTGAGAAAACTTTCAACTAAAAAATTGTATAACTTTTCGATGCCTTCGATTTGATATAAAATTCAAGATTTTTGGGTGAAAATTGAGTGAGTTATGGTGTTTTTTGTGAGACTGCTCAAACTATGAATTCCAGAAAATTTTGTTATTGATGCGTTTCTTGAAGTTTTATGTTGCAGGCTTCGTTGGGGATCGACGGGCGATCGTTGCTGCATCTAGGTATGATTTTTATGATGTTGGGTTGGTATTTGGATCACCGTTCGTGTCGTTAGGCACCAGGTTGAATCAAAAGTCGTAGGGAGAATAATGGTGACGAATTTCAGGTCGTGTCGTTGTTGTTGTTGATTGTTGCTCCTTGGAACAATTTTAATGGCTTACCTGGTTTGGTACAATGCCGTAGCGTACAAAGATGTGTCTCGGGGTATCGATCCGTGGTCATTTGGTTTGGTTGGGGAGAAGGAAACATCACACTAAGTTTTGCACGCAGGTTTCGTCGTTCAGTGTCTAGCCGGACCCGTACACGGACCCTGACACGGGGTCCGTGCCTTTGTTATTCCTTCAGTGTCGTTTTTTTTGCGAGTCAGCACGGAACGGACCCCTACACGGATGAGGGCACGGGGTCCGTGCCTTTGTGTTTCACTCGATGTATGTTTGCAGTGCCTACACGGATGTTTACCCGGACCTCTCCATGGGGTCTGTGCCTGTAAGGCCCGAGAATTTGATTACCGTAATCGGAAATGATTTGGGTATATTTACCGTAATCTGAGATTAATCTGGAATGATTTATTGATTAATTGAGATGATTATGGATAAAACGGATCAGACCGGGACAGACGAGAAAAGACACGAATTAGGTGCGAGGGAGGTGCCACTCGCGCACATGCAAGACGTGATGCGTGAGCTGTGCGCGAGTTGGGCAGAAGATCCCACGCATATGCGCGGAGTGATGGCGCTCATATGCGCGAGCTGTAGTATGCTTTGTCCAGAGAACCTCGCGCATATGCGCCAAGGTGAGGCGCGCATATGCGCGAGAGATGCCGAGACACACGCGCCAAGGAATTGTGTCTCGCGCATATGCGCCGATGGTGGTCGCGCATATGCGCGAGACGTGCTGCACAAAGGAGTGTGCCACGTTTTCTTATCTTGCATGTAATATATATATACGTATACAACCGATTCCTTCTTCAGAATTAAGGTAAGAATCGAGAAATAAACTCTGAGGTAGGATTTCGATTTGAGATTGAAGAATTTGGAGATCCGTCCGTCTGAATTTGAATCCGACTTCAGTACTGTGTTCCTATTAACGCAGGCTACAACTGGACGTAAGTTTTGTTACGTTTAGACATGTTCTAAAATTATGATGTTGTTGGAATTGAATACCCGTCATATATGATGTTCTTGACATGTTAGACATCATAGAATCGAAGTCAGATTAAGAAACGGACTGGTTATGTAATTGTTATGAATTTTGGAGTCGATTTGATTGAGAATCGCTATCAGATTTGTATTGTTATTGAAATTATGAGTTGCACCGATATTGATTATGAGTTCTGGTATTATATCTGTGGTGTTGGAATTGACGGGGTTATCGAGACTGTATTGTTATACCGTCGAAACATCAGTTGATTGATATTGATCAGACTCGGTATTGGTTGAGATGGTATTGTGATATCATATGTCGATTGGCATTGATCAGATTATGTTTTGATTTGAGTATTGATCAGAACAGGTTTTGAACTGAGTTATATACTGATATTGTATCTATTCGATTGTCATTATCAGATCGGGTATGAACAGAGTTGACTTCAATACTTCGTCTTCGTCGGACCGAGAAGATAAAGGTATAAATTAATGTTGAGTTGGGATTGCACAACTCGAGTGAGGTTTGGCTCGAGTTTCCCTAAATCACATACTTTACCTTATTGTATTGATTTGATTGATGTACTTGTTCTCTTGATTTATAGACAGCAGGTATTAAACGAGTAATCTTGTGACAGAAGTGCCCGATAGTGGTGGGATCGCCACGGGCACATTGCACAATGTCACAAGATAGTGTATTGGCGATTGTGCCAAAGTCTGTCACCGGATGTTTGGCTATCGATGTGGATAGAATTATAACTTCTTCTATTACTGATGATCGATATTATATCGATGTGGATAGAATCGGAGCTTCTTCTATTACTGGTGATCGGTACCGTATCGATGTCGATAGAATCATAACTTCTTCTATTACTGGTGATCGATATTATATCGATGTGGATAGAATCGGAGTTCATTCTATTACTGGTGATCGATACTATACCGATGTGGATAGAATACGAGCTTCTTCTATTACTGGTGATCGATACCATATCGATGTGGATAGAATTGGTATTTCTTCTATTACTTGTGATCGATACCCTATCGACGTGGATAGCACTAGAGTCTTTTCTATTACTGTTGGTCGATATGGGAAGGCTAACTTCTGGAAACCGGGATCCCTAGACTAGGATTGAGTCTAGTCTTAAATGTGATTTCATGAGTCTAATTGACAGTTTATATCGAGTTATGTGAATTATGTTCCTGAATATGGTACATGGGGAATTATGTTCCTGATGATGGTACATGTTTAGAATAGGATTTATTCTTGATATGGATTTATATTCTGATTCGAATACATGTTAGACATATCTGTTATATGTTTTTATATTGTTTTTATGATTGCATGTATACATGATTTATACTGAGAATGTAATTCTCACCGGAGTTATCCGGGTTTTTTCTTGTTTGTATGTGTGCATGGCAACAGGTGGGATAGGATCAGGGTCAAGAAGAGAACGAGGCTGGACTAGATAGCGTGGAGATCCGGGCTTTGAAGCAACTTAGGATTCAGCACTGATATATAGTTGAACCTAGTTGAATTCTTGTAGATAATAAAAGATTTATATGTTTATGTTTAGTATGTAATCTGAATTTAATTACATTACGTTTCCGCTTTGTATTTTAAAAAAAAATTTAGACCCTGTTTATTATATATAATTGTTTGAATTATTCCTAAAGACTATTAAAGAATGAATTAGCGTCCGGGTCCCCACAACAGGTGGTATCAGAGCATTAGGTTCCAGAACATTAGGTTCTAGAACTGTAGGTTCTTGAGACTGAGATAGAAGCTAGTGAGCGGGGTAGAATGTGTTTTCTTTCCTGCATGTGATTGCTAGCATGTGATCTACTTATAATGTTAACTTGCATTGTGTATGCTAGCATGATATTATGTTTACTGCTTTTAAATACATGTTACCTGAATAGCTGAGTTGATTTGGTAATTTATTTGATTTGAAAATGAATCAGAACCAATTCTTGATCAGAAGGTAAGCTGATCAGGAAGGGAATGAGATTGATTTATCTCATGTGGTACTAACCCTTGTGGTAATCAGATATCCCTCCAAGAAGAATTCGAGAATTGGGTAGTACTTCGATTGTTCAGATGGATGAGACAGAAACTTTGATGGAAACACAGATGAAGAGGTTTTAATCGTTTCAACCGCCGATTCTGAAGGGTAATGAGACACCAGTGGAGTGTGAGAATTGGCTAGATGATATAGAAATGTTATTTGAATTTTTTAGTTTTAAAGATGATTGTAGAGTTAAACTGGTTGGAAATCAACTACGGGAAGTCGCTAGGAGTTGGTGGATTGCAACCAAAAGAGTATTAGAACAGCGGGGTACGGTGATTACGTGGGAAGTCTTTAAAGCTGAATTTTATCGAAGATTCTTCTCAGGATCGTACCGAGAGGACAAAAGAGCAGAATTTGAGAATTTGAAACAGTGCCAACTGAATATTGAAGAATATGTTGCTAAATTCTCTACTTTACTGCGTTTTGTTCCTCAGATAGTTGAGAATGATGAAGCTGTAGCTGATCAGTTCATCAATGGATTAAATTCTGAGATAATTGCCTTGATAAAGGTAGAACGACCCCACCATTTTGCTGATATTTTGAATAAAGCAAAAAGAGCTGAGGCGAGTCTGATTAGACAACAAGAAAGGTTGTGTGCAATGCAACCCCAGACACAACAATTTCCTCTATGATTGGATAGTGGCAGTACGAGTGGGAAGCAAGATTTGCTGAAAGCTCGAAAGAAGCAGTTCAAGAAGTTAGGGAGCGGTTCATCTAGCTCCAGTGGTTCTAGCCCGAGTTATACTGGAGTTTATTGCAGGACTTGCGGAAGGAGACATCCCATGGAGCAGTGCCAGGGAGTGACTGGTAGGTGCAATATCTGTAAACAGCAGGGACACTTTGCTAGAGTCTGTCCACAGAAAGGTTCCCGTAGATTTCAGGGAGCAGAATCATCGGGTGGTAGTGATCGAGGAACAGACCCAGGACACACGTGATGATATAGTGGCAGGTAATAATCTTTTATGATTATGTTGCATATGTATTGATATATACTAATGCATTCCCTACGATTATCTTTGATTGAGTTGTATTGATATATGTTGTACCTGCTGGGTCTGTATTACTGTAGTATTGATCTTTGTACCTTTTGGGGAGAGGAATTGATATCAGTGAATTCTGTGATATATTGTGTACTGCAGTAAAAAGAGAATGAGATTGAATTAGATTGTATTGTACTTGTGTTATCTGATTCTGACTACATTATTAATATTAATATGCTAACAAGTACAAAACTATTAGAGATTCTTGCCAGGAGATGGTAAGATTCGGACCTGAAATGGCCGATGAACGAATGATATACGGTAAGGATTCTCGATTTTGAATTCCTTGATATCCGTATTATGTATGATTCGATGATTATCGAAAAGAAGGGAGTAATTTCTTATGTATTCAGTTGATTACTGAAGTTGAGCCTATCTGGAAATGATTTGTCAGTAGCAGGAGAGTTGCTATAGTCGTTCCAGATGAAATCCGGGGTTGTCTTATATCAGGGAGAGCGACTTCAGCCTTGATTTGATATCACGTATGGATTTCATTTTAGAATTCTGTACATAATGATATTGATTGAATTGAAAGAATTGAAATGTCAGTTAGAAGATTTACTGCCTGAGAGTTAGAGTTACATCTGATTATGTGTTCCTCTAGGAAATACTTCCGTTCTGTGTATGGGTTGATAAATCCTGTGTTCCGAAGTGTTCTGATGATCTTATGCTCGTTTTATCTATGATATTTTGATATATTCGCAGCGTATGATTGATTGAATCGAACAGTTGAAATTTGTATTGAACATTCTGGGAACTGAGATTGTTGTATACAAAATTATTCGGCTATGAATCCAGATTGCAACAGATTGTATTCAGAGTCTGTGATATCTGAAGATAGTATACTGATTGATTACATGAACCATTGAGATTATATACAGTCAAGCCGGCTTAGAGCTGATGTTGAAAATTACAGCATTTCCGAAGTTTAATTAGATTGTTCAGAACTTGATTTCGATAGTCAGAACAGTGTGTCAATCAGAATACCAGGTAGGTAATGCTTTATTTTATATAATTAGCTGATTTGTTTGTGCCAGATATTTCGAATTTGAAATAACAGGTATTGTCAGAGGCACACAGTAGTAGATTCTATATTATTCTGGTAACAGGAAATGTGTGATAATACGAACGGACAGTTTTGATGTAAATAAACGAAATCAGTTTTGTCAGAATTTGTATTGACATGTCTAAATCGCTGACAGATGAAGACAGGAAGATAGAAACCAGGAAATTGGTTATACAGATTATCGATTCCTGAATAGAAATAGGAGTATAATTCTATGGATCTGGTGATAGACTTACCGAAATCGTGCCAAGAATGTACCAGGATGTGGTTATGATTGAACGATTGTTCAAATCGGCATATGTTTATTGTACAGGATGACGTACAGATATGATAAGACGACTGAGAGGTATGTCAGAAAAGGGGTCAGATTGTATTGAATGCCAGAGTTAATTATATCATACCGTGATTTTTGGTTGATTTTAAACTTTTGGCAGAATGTATAGCATGATGTTTCATCTATGATTTATAGATTGATGGATAGTCGGAGGGAACTATCTAGATACTGGAGGATATCCAGGAACTGTAGTGCTGGATTTTAGCACTAGTGACCTGATGTCTTGTCACTTTATGAATTATTGTATAATGATAGCTATCAAACGAGTATTGAGATAGCTACAAACGAGACATTATACAGTGAGTACTGCAGATTTCCTCTGAATGAGAATGATATTACGATGATATCTGAGATTGAATTTGATAAAAGCAGAAATCTTTATAAAGAAAATGAAGCTGATTCAGAAAAGAATGAACACCAGCTTCGAATGAACCGATTTGATATGCCGACGTCGGATGGTGAAGATTGGTATTTAAAGCCAAAGATTGAGTAAATCCTTGACTGAGATAAACAGATTTGATAACAGCTGATGATATGGATTTGGTATGAGCTGTTGATTGGTATATACAGATGTTGTATAGCCAGTATTTGCAAGTAATTTTATCAGAATGGTTTAATAGAATGAGTTTTCTGGAGTAACCTCTATTATACATTCCTTCTTTATCTGATTTGATTGCCTGTGATTTCGAGGACGAAATCATATCTTAGAGGGGGAGAAATGTAAGGCCCGAGAATTTGATTACCGTAATCGGAAATGATTTGGGTATATTTACCGTAATCTGAGATTAATCTGGAATGATTTATTGATTAATTGAGATGATTATGGATAAAACGGATCAGACCAGGACAGACGAGAAAAGACACGAATTAGGTGCGAGGGAGGTGCCACTCGCGCACATGCGCGAGCTGTGCGCGAGTTGGGCAGAAGATCCCGAGCATATGCGCGGAGTGATGGCGCGCATATGCGCGAGCTGTAGTATGCTTTGTCCAGAGAACCTCGCGCATATGCGCCAAGGTGAGGCGTGCATATGCGCGAGAGATGCCGAGACACACGCGCCAAGGAATTGTGTCTCGCGCATATGCGCCGATGGTGGTCGCGCATATGCGCGAGATGTGCTGCACAAAGGAGTGTGCCACGTTTTCTTATCTTGCATGTAATATATATATACGTATACAACCGATTCCTTCTTCAGAATTAAGGTAAGAATCGAGAAATAGACTCTGAGGTAGGATTTCGATTTGAGATTGAAGAATTTGGAGATCCGTCCGTCAGAATTTGAATCCGACTTCAGTACTGTGTTCCTATTAACGCATGCTACAACTGGACGTAAGTTTTGTTACGTTTAGACATGTTCTAAAATTATGATGTTGTTGGAATTGAATACCCGTCATATATGATGTTCTTGACATGTTAGACATTATAGAATTGAAGTCAGATTAAGAAACGGACTGGTTATGTAATTGTTATGAATTTTGGAGTCGATTTGATTGAGAATCGATATCAGATTTGTATTGTTATTGAAATTATGAGTTGCACCGATATTGATTATGAGTTCTGGTATTATATCTGTGGTGTTGGAATTGACGGGGTTATCGAGACTGTATTGTTATACCGTCGAAACATCAGTTGATTGATATTGATCAGACTCGGTATTGGTTGAGATGGTATTGTGATATCATATGTCGATTGGCATTGATCAGATTATGTTTTGATTTGAGTATTGATCAGAACAGGTTTTGAACTGAGTTATATACTGATATTGTATCTATTCGATTGTCATTATCAGATCGGGTATGAACAGAGTTGACTTCAATACTTCGTCTTCGTCGGACCGAGAAGATAAAGGTATAAATTAATGTTGAGTTGGGATTGCACAACTCGAGTGAGGTTTGGCTCGAGTTTCCCTAAATCACATACTTTACCTTATTGTATTGATTTGATTGATGTACTTGTTCTCTTGATTTATAGACAGCAGGTATTAGACGAGTAATCTTGTGACAGAAGTGCCCGATAGTGGTGGGATCGCCACGGGCACATTGCACAATGTCACAAGATAGTGTATTGGCGATTGTGCCAAAGTCTGTCACCGGATGTTTGGCTATCGATGTGGATAGAATTATAACTTCTTCTATTACTGATGATCGACATTATATCGATGTGGATAGAATCGGAGCTTCTTCTATTACTGGTGATCGGTAACGTATCGATGTGGATTGAATCATAACTTCTTCTATTACTGGTGATCGATATTATATCGATGTGGATAGAATCGGAGTTCTTTCTATTACTGGTGATCGATACTATACCGATGTGGATAGAATACGAGCTTCTTCTATTACTGGTGATCGATACCAAATCGATGTGGATAGAATTGGTATTTTTTCTATTACTGGTGATCGATACCCTATCGACGTGGATAGCACTGGAGTCTTTTCTATTACTGTTGGTCGATATGGGAAGGCTAACTTCTGGAAACCAGGATCCCTAGACTAGGATTGAGTCTAGTCTTAAATGTGACGTCATGAGTCTAATTGACAGTTTATATCGAGTTATGTGAATTATGTTCCTGAATATGGTACATGGGGAATTATGTTCCTGATGATGGTACATGTTTAGAATATGATTTATTCTTGATATGGATTTATATTCTGATTTGAATACATGTTAGACATATCTGTTATATGCTTTTATAATGTTTTTATGATTGCATATATACATGATTTATACTGAGAATGTAATTCTCACCGTAGTTATCCGGCTTTTGTCTTGTTTGTATGTGTGCATGGCAACAAGTGGGATAGGATCAGGGTCAAGAAGAGAACGAGGCTGGACTAGATAGCGTGGAGATCCGGGCTTTGAAGCAACTTAGGATTCAGCACTGATATATAGTTGAACCTAGTTGAATTCTTGTAGATAATACAAGATTTATATGTTTATGTTTAGTATGTAATCTGAATTGAATTACATTACGTTTCCGCTTTGTATTTTAAAAAAAAAATTAGACCCTGTTTATTATATATAATTGTTTGAATTATTCCTAAAGACGATTAAGGAATGAATTAGCATCCGGGTCCCCACTTTGCTCCTTCAGGAGTGTCATTTTTCCGCACCTACACGGACCCTTACCCTGACCTAGAGACGGGGTCCTTGCCTTCTTCTTCTTCACGCACATAACTTAGCGAACCTACACGGACCCGGGGCCAGACCTGGGCACGGGGTCCGTGTATCTTCAGTTTTGGGTTAAATTCTTTTATCACTTAATGTTCGATTCGAGGTTTTATGCTATGGTTTAATACGATGTTTTACAAGGTCGAGTCATGGGAAAATCTAAAACGTCCTAAGGGATAGAATGAGCATGTGAGTAAGCATGATTTCGAAGTCTAAGTTATGCAAGTTAGGTATGAAATTTCATGTCATTATGTGCAGCGACGGCCCCAGTCGGAGTCCAACGAACCCCACAACGCCAAATAAATATGTGTGACGTGCAAGTAAATATTTTAGGTTTTTGAGGTATGCTAAATGTCTTGTGACCAAATTATGTTTAGGATTGGAAAGCGTTAAATTATGAACAGGGACCAATCCGCCCGTTAAATTATGAACGGGTTAGATCGAGGTTGGAAAGCGTTAAATTATGAACGGGGACCAACCAGCCCGTTAAATTATGAACGGGGATCTCATGTATGTGGCAGTGGATACGTCCCTGTCAGCCTAGTACTGTGGTTTGTCTGATCAGGCATTTATTATGTTATGGGTCACTTGCTTTGAAACATGCCTCTACGCAAATGATGAAGTTATGTATGTTCTAGTATGCAGTATCTTTATGACAAGTTTTCACGTTATGGCACGTCTATGTTACGTATGTATGTTCAAGTTTTAGTACGCAAATTCAAGTTCAAGTATGTATGTTCTATTTTAAAGTTGCATGCGGTTTTATTATGTAGTACTCGTTATTTCCCAGTTTATACGTGTTGAGTCTTTAGACTCACTAGACTTGATCGATGCAGGTGAGTATGTTGATGAGGAGACATGAGGTGGTGACCAAGCGGCAGGCTTGGACTGAGCGGGAGGCTAACCCGAGGACCGCAATGTTTATGTTTTTAAGCAAATGTTAATTTACTCTGATTTCATGTTTGAGGGAAACACTTTGAGCAAACCTTTTGTGAGCGAATTTTATTGTAGTATTTTGAACAACCATGTCTTATGGGGGACTTGGTTGGGATATTTTATGACAGACTTCGAAGGTTATTTTATGTTTAAGAAAATTTTAAATTTTTCCGCTAATTTTGAGTATGAAAAGTACGGTACTTTACAGTTATAGTTTGACTTTTGGGGATTTTATATTACTACAAGCATTGGAAAAGGAAACAATAATAATTGGAATCCAGCTTATGCATTACATGGTTGATATAAAATTTAAGAAATGATTTTTGGGATTTATATTGGATTGATTATGAGACTAGTCTTTATATTAAATGTTCAATAGAAAAGTTGATAATGATTTTTTATATTTGAGTTAGAGTTACATTACTGGGCTAGATTTGGATTCAAAAGGTTTTTATTTGGGTTTTCGTCTCTCATAAGACAAATAGTTTATCAAATTATGATTTTGAAGTTTGCGACTATTGGGTTACAGTAAGTTTTGTAGAATCAATGATTCTAAAAATTATGGTTCAGTAGAAGTCACATCATTGGATGCGGTAATAGAAGTAATAATAAGAAAATATGGTGGTGTAAGTATAATTTAAAGTATGAGTAAGTCAACACTTTAGTTATTAAGATGTCTAACAAGAATCGCTGGGATGTGATTTAGGAATTTTAGACGATATTCTAATCATACTGAAAGAGAAGTCACTTGGGAACTAGAATGGAAAATGTAAAACCCAAGTTTTGAGGACGAAACTTCCCATAAGGAGGGAGGGATGTAAAACCCAACATTTTGTAATCATGATAATATTTCTATAATTTAAGTGTGTTAGGATTTGCGCAATATTTGGGTATCTATATCATTATAAGATGTAAAATTTGCAAGATTATCTAAAGTTGTGTGGATAATTATATCGTGTACAATATTTTTGAGCTCAAGATTTAAGATAATATTGTGCATAATTTTGAACTTGGGATAATAAATAGACCACGATCTAAGGAATTAAATAAGGAATATTTGGATATGAGCAGGTAAAGTTTGGGATATAAATTCAAAGTTGAAAAGATTTTTACATGATAAAGATCTAAGATTTGATATGATATTGATACCAGATAAAGATATAAGATTTGATATGATAAATATCCTAGATTTAAAGTTTGATTCAAAAGTTCAAACGCAAGGATAATACACGATCAGGATAGCAGTCACCTCCCTATAAATAGGAGAAGCTTTCATTCAGAATTTACACCTCATTTACACATCAAATTTTCGAGTTTTTCTTCTCCAATTTTCGAAATTCTTCCCCAAAAATTCTGCACGAGTCACCAAAATTCTGTCCAAGTTCAGAAATTCATTTCTCTCGTTCGGTTACTCGGAATCCGATCTACACCGTTCAGAATATTCTTCCATATGTTGGAACAACATATCCAAATTTCGGCCAAATCCAACGGTTAGTTTTTCGTTTATAGCCTTTGTAAGAAAACTGCTCAGATTTTAGACGAGAAACAGCATAACTACGGTTTTTCGTCCATAAGCAGGTTAAAACGGGTTCAAACTCGATCTCCACCGTTCATAATTTAATTAACGTACTTGGTAACGTACTGTAAAAT